>NC_028357.1:17004887-17007862 GCF_000741045.1 Vigna radiata var. radiata
AGAGTTTACCTATGTTTTAATTAGTATCAAAGTTTTAATTAGTATCAAAGTTAACCTGTTGGGTTAGTTCTTAATAGGACTTGAGCAAAAGATCCATTAAGCTATGGAAAACAAAGGATGTATCATCAACCGCCCTCCTCTATTCAAAAGGGAAAAGTTCAATTATTGGAAACAAAAAATGATTGCATTCTTTAAATCATGCCATATTGACATGTGGGATATCATTGAGAGTGGAAACTTTATACCTTTGAATAAAGATGGAGAGACATTGGCTAGAATCTCATGGTTAGATGATCACAAACTAAGGTATCTTTTAAATTCTAAAGCTAGAAATATATTAATGTGTACTTTATGTGAAAAAAGGTACAAAAAGGTACAAGCATACAAAAGTGTTAAAGACATGTGAGATATGTTGGTAATCATTATTGAAGAATCTAATGAAGTTAAAAAGGATATACTTTTAAGTACATGGGAAAATATGTACTCATATGATTAAGATGAAAAAGAGGAAGAAGTTAATTTATGTCTTATGGTTAATTCTATTGAAAGTATGTTAGATGACTCTGACAAGGAGGTAGGTTTCTTTGACCTTCCTTTTGTCATTCAAGCATATAATGAGTTAATGTTAAATTCCTCCAAACCGTGAACAGATTTTCAAACCTTAAGAAAACGATTTAGAAAGTGTTCAAAAGAAAATGAGGTTTTAAAACAAGACTTGACTATGTCGAATGACAATATAACCTTATTGAAAAAATAAAACATTGATCTAGAAAGGAAGTTGGACGAGTCTAAATGACAAGTTGAAAACTTGTTTTCAAAAAATGAAAAGCTTGAGAAGAACTCAAACATTGATTAAGATGTTAAACACCTTGAACTCCTTCGACATGGGACACCTTACTTAAGGTGTTAAACAGAATGTTCGAAGTAAATGAGCGTTTAAGTCTCTTGATAAAAAGTTGCAAACATCCTTTTGATAAGACATGTCTAAGATTAAATAGCAAACTCATCATATGCCTTCATAAAAATTTGTTAAAGTTGGAGAGAAAGTCTCCAATACAGCGTCTATCTCGCAAAACAAACAAAATAGGAACAAATGCCAAATGGGTACCAAAAGACAAAATTATTTATCTTGTAGGTTTACTAAATGATCGAAAGGAGACTCCTGTCACGATACCTACACAATGGATTCTCACGATGCATAAAAGGCGAAAGGTCTATGTCCCAACACCTAAAGAAGAGAAAGGGAAAAACAATGACCCTCAAAGGAAACCAAAGAGGAAGGATAGTAGGTACTAGAAAGTTAATTGAAGGTCACAAACATAATCTGCTAAGCAAAAGTCAATTGTGTGACAATAAATATAATGTAATGTTTGAAAAATGCCATACATTTCAAATTTAACGATTATGAGCCTGGCAGTAAAATGTCAGAGCTAGATGAAGCCTATATAAATATAAAGATTGATGACAAAGCATCAACGGTGTCAGACGGTCAACTAAACCAGATGTGTCAAGACAAGTAGACAAGTGTCCTGATGAGAAGAGAGCCTTATGAGTAGCATTAGTCGTCAAGAACCATCCTCTTGAGAATATCATAGGTGATCTCAAGGAAGATATCACGACTAGGGCCTTTTATAAGCAACAACCAACAACTTTCATCTCTCATATCGTGTTGTCTAATGTCAATGAAGCATTAGAAGATGACTCGTGGGTCAAAGCCATGCAAGAGGAGCTAGATTAGTTCCAAAAGAATGGCATTTGGAAGCTTATTGAGCTACCTCAAGGTAAACACGTCGTCGGACAAAGTAGGTGTTCAGGAATAAGCTTGATGAAGATGGAAAGGTAGTCAGAAATAAAGTCAAGCTCGTTGCTAATGGCTACTCTCAACAAAAAGGTCTTGATTACACAGAAACATATGCACATGTTGTTAAGTTTGAAGCCATTCAAATTTTTATTTCTTTTGCTACTTACAGTAAAATTAAGTTATACCAGATGGATATTAAAAGTGTTTTTCTAAATGGTGATATCAAAGCAGAGGTTTATATGGAACAACCTCCAGGCTTTGAGTGCTTTACTAATTTCAAAAATGTTTTCAAACTAAACAAAGTGTTGTATGGTTTAAAATAAGCCTCCAGAGCTTGGTATGAACACTTGAGTTTGTTTTTTACTTAAAACATATTTTCTAGACGGAAAGTAGACACCACATAATTCCCTAAAAATCTCGATAATGATTTCATCATTGTTCAAATTCTCTTTGTCATGAATTCTCTAAGATAATGCAGAATGGGTTTGAAATGAGCATGATAGGAGAACTAAAGTTCTGCCTAGGGCTACAGACCAAGTAAGAGCAAGATTTTATCCCCATACTTCAAACAAAGTATGTCAAATAGTTGCTTAAAAAGCTTAAGTTGGATGAGGAAAAGGAAATTAAGAATCCAACGCATCCAACAACTAGCTTAGGACTAGACAAGAGCTCTACACAAGTGCACAACAATGTCTATCAACACATGATAAGTTCACTTTTGTATTTAACTGTGTTTAGACCTGATATAATGTTTAGCATTTGCTTATGTGCTAGATTTCAATAAAATCTAGGGAAACCCATATGACTACTGTTAAACATATTTTTCGCTATCTTATTAGGATAACTAATCTTGGTCTTTGTTTTAAAGGAAGAGAAAATTTCAAGTTGTAGGAATATTGTGATGTTGATTATGCAAGAGACAAGATTGAGAGAAACAACACCATTAGAAGATGTCACTTCATTGGAAGCAACCTTAATTCTTGGACGAGCACGATGTTACCAATAAAGAGCATTGGTAAAACTTGAAGAATTGTTTTGATGATGCTGCAAGAAGTATTATTTAAAGAGAACATTAGATTTATTTAAAAAGCAACTTGTAGAGTTTGGATGTAGTAGGAAAATCTTAAACCTTGTATTTTTAATTGGAATAATCGATTATGGACAAGCTATAATC
>NC_028357.1:17010176-17012564 GCF_000741045.1 Vigna radiata var. radiata
TGATATCCAAAGCTTTGGTTCGAGCACCAAGTGATTGAGCTAACTAGTATTCAAACTATACTGTTGCATTTTGCTCTGCTTTATCTTAAAATCTTTGATTACTATTATAATCATTTCTGTTTGGGCAAATGATATGTTCATCACTGATTCATTTATCCTATGGTGTGTTCTTACTTGTTTTAGCACTTTAATCCGTGAAATTCTTCTATTATGAGATACTCATGTGCTAAATTTAATCTTTTGGAATGATTAGTCATGTGAGATTGTTATTTCAATGATTTGTTTTTTGTTTATAAATTGAATCTGTGTTTAACTGGTTTAGTATTCAATTTTCTGAATATTTTGAAGTAAGCCTTGATATATCTTTCGTCAAAAGCAATAAAAAATTCATTTGAATGATCTGACTGATAAATTTTCATTGGCATTTTTGGATGATTAAGACATTTGATGATTAAATTGTCAATTCTGTTTCAAAGCTGTTTTTGGGGAGATTTGTTTTCAAGTTCAAATGCATACTGCATAAGCTATGATAATACTCATTGAAAACTTGGATGCAGTAAATGAACTGATCATGTTTTGCATAATTTTGGTGTAAAGAATCTGATTTATAAACTGTTGAAAGATAAAATATAAATCAGCTTTTGTGTTAAATTTTGGTGTGAAAATCACAAAGGAATAGTCTTTTAAAATAAGTTAGGCAAAACTGGAATTCCTTGGTTGAGTCAATTTTTTTTAATTTCTGGTTTACCACTAGTTAAATGTTGAAGATCTTGTAATAATTTCATAGTGTCTTATTCAAGTTTTCTAAATTGTTTTTGAGACCATTTAGGTGTCCAGAAGTTGTTTGATTCAAAAGAAACTTCTAAATCCTTCTAAAAAGGCTGAAAGAACAACACAAGCTTAAATATGAAAACTGATACACCCAAATTTGACTATTTTTTAAATGTCTCATAGCTTCTTGTTTGTCAATTTGCAGCTGTCTTATTTTACCTCAAATTTCTAATTGCTTAGTCTAACAAATATTGTCTAAGAAGTTTTTCTTCTCTGGTTTCTAAAACTTGAAAGAAAGATTTGTGTGTTTTAAGTTTCTTAAGAAAAGCCTGAAGTAGTTGATAAAAGTTGGAGGATAAAATTCTTTGGACCAAGATAAACAATTTTATTGAATTAAATTTGATTACTGCATATTGTTTGAATTGATGTATATGTTGTTTTCATATGCACAACTGAATTCTTGGGATTGAACAGATTGGGATATGAGAATGCATGAATCATAATTGCTATTTGGGAAGGTATAAATTATGCTGTCAAAATTAGTTTGGTTTAATAGGTTTGGAGGTCCCTATATTTTGGGGTTTGTTTCAATTGGGTCCTCCAATTTTGAAAGTGATCAATTAGGTCCCTAATTTTGTCAATTTGAATCAATAAAATTCTTTCCATTAAATGCAGTTAATGTCGTGAAGTTTTTGAACATGTGGCACGCTGACGCTTCCAAGTGGCACCGTTTCAAGTGCATAGGTGGATTATAAAAGGGTGAAATCCCTTTTAATTTAGGGATTTCACCTTCAAATACAACCTTTTAATTTAGGGATTTCACCCTTTTATAATCCACCTATGCACTTGAAACGATGTCACCTGGAAGCGTCAGCGTGCCACATGTTCAAAAACTTCACGGTGTTAACTGCATTTAACAGAAAGACTTTTATTGATTCAAATTAACAAAATTAGGGACCTAATTGATCACTTCAAAAATTGGAGGACCCAATTGAAACAAACCTCCAAATATAGGGACCTCCGAACCTATTAAACCAATTAGTTTTCGAACTACTTGTGCTAGTAGAAATGCTTTCCTGTTAAACCTTGAGCTGCTGTGATGTGATCACATTCATATTAGCTATTGTTGCTTTCATTATAGTTTATAAATTGATTGCAGAATCATTGATAAAGTATGATAAAAGCTGAATTTGATTTGCTAAGAAATATTGAAAATGGTTTGGAAGTTCAAAAACTTTTCTGAACTGCCTTGTAAGCATATCTGCATTGTTTTGGACTGAACAAATCTTAAAATATTTTTCATAATTTGTTTGTGAGTTCAGGAGAAATTTTTGTTTGACAACTTATGACGCGATATTATGATACATGGTACCCATTTGAGGGAGAAATATATAAGATTGTTAGATATCTAGACATTTTATGAATGTTATATGAGTTTTAGGTTGAAAATATGGCCCTCTGTTTTTCGGAAATTAACGTCAATAATCGATTACCAAGGGATGATAATCGATTATCTAGGACAAAAAATTTAGATTTTGACAATTTTGAACACAAATAATCGATTATTTAAAGTAATAATCAATTATCAGTGTAAAAAAAAAAAAAAAAAAACTTTTT
>NC_028357.1:17013978-17014355 GCF_000741045.1 Vigna radiata var. radiata
TGGATCAAAATCTAACTCGAAGACTATGATGTCTGTTAGAAGTGGGTTTTAGGCCTAACTCAATCTCACAAAACCGGCTTGTAAGGTGAGGTCTGCACCCCACTTATATATTATAAATTGACCTTATCTTTAGTCGATATGGGACTTCCAACACACCCTCCTCACGTCGAGGTATATACATCTCGAGCGTGAGACTAGACATTAATGGGTGGTCCGATAACGGCCCAATAGCGGGTGGAACAATATGCCCAACAAATATCGCTAGGATAGACTCTAACCTGACTCTGATACCATGTTAGAAGTGGGTTTTAGGCCTAACTCAACCCCACAAAACCGGCTTGTAAGGTGAGGTCTGCACCCCAATTATATATTATAAA
>NC_028357.1:17015104-17061651 GCF_000741045.1 Vigna radiata var. radiata
GATACCATGTTAGAAGTGGGTTTTAGGCCTAACTCAACCCCACAAAACCGGCTTGTAAGGTGAGGTCTGCACCCCAATTATATATTATAAATTGGTCTTATCTCTAGTCGATGTGGGACTTCCAACACACCCCCCTCACGCCGAGGCATATACATCTCGAGCGTGGGATTAGACTTTTTAATGGGTGCTCCGATAACGGCCTGATAGCGGGTGGATCAATATGCCCAACGACAACAGAAATCACTAGGATGGGCTCCAGTCATGGCTCTGATACCATGTTAAATATAGTGAAAATTATATATTGGAATTAATCCCTTGTGATAAATACAAACATAGGATTCTCTATTTATAATAGAAGAAATATGGGCAAAGCCCAAATACAAATGAATATGTAAGAATAAAATAAAATAAAATAATAACAATGTTTTCGTAATAAACATATAGGAACTATATTTTCCTAATTAACATAAACACAATATAAACTAAATATAATATCTCTAACACTCTCCCTCAAGCTGGAGCATACAGATTGTATGGACCAAGTTTGGAATAAATAAACTCAATTTAACATATATGATTTGTCTTCAAGAGCGTGCGACAAACAAATGCGCAATCACATGTCGACGAACAACTAACAGCAATTTATGGACAATAGTGGACAACTGCAAAACTTCAAATAGCCCATGAAACTTCAAGTGGGATGACTTTGACAAAGGAGAAAAATGACAAACTCCAGGAGCTAGATTGCCATCAAGTAAGGAAGGGGCTTGCATCAAAACTACAGGGACTGCCATCACTGACTGATGGGGCCTGTAGTGGCTAAAAGCGACAAAACTACAGGGACTGCCATCACTGATTGATGGGGCCTATATACAGGGACTGCCATCATGATGGGGCCTGTAGTGGCTAGAAGCGATAAAACTGCAAGGACTGCCATCATTGACTAGTGGAGTCTGAAAGCCTAAAACCTGGCTGGAAACATACTCCCCCTCACGACGAACGGCGGAAATGACGGCGCGCCGATGACAGATCATGAAAGTGGAAGATCATAATGAGCTCTTGTTCATCAAAGCACCCAAAAAACAAATCTGACAGATTTGACAAAGGATTGGTGAAATTGTTTCAACCCATAATTTTAGTGTTGAAATTTCTTGGTGTTAATCACTGACTGTCCTTGAAGACCTTTCATAATAGAGAAGAAGATAGCGGAAGCAGTAGAGGTAGGACTAGGTGTTGGTGCATCGGTGACTCAAGCGGCGAACAACGGCCGGAGACGACTGCCGGAGACGGTGGCTGGAGATGACAACCGAAGACGGTGGTCAGAGACGACGGCCGGAGACGGTGGTCAGGCTACAGGTGGCGGTTGGTGGCGAGCGACAACGGGCAGTGGCGAGACAAAAACCAGAGATTGCCCATTGAAGTATAAAGGCACAGGTTGAAAACGAAACTTTTAGGGAGGCCGCCGATGGCCAGCCGCGGCCACCGGCGGCAACAAAGACAAAGTAGAAAAGGATTAGAAAACCTGCTCTGATACCATGTTAGAAGTGGGTTTTAGGCCTAACTCAACCCCACAAAACCGGCTTGTAAGGTGAGGTCTGCACCCCAATTATATATTATAAATTGGCCTTATCTCTAGTCGATGTGGGACTTCCAACACACCCCCCTCACGCCGAGGTATATACATCTCGAGCGTGGGATTAGACTTTTTAATGGGTGGTCCGATAGCGGCCCGATAGCGGGTGGATCAATATGCCCAACAACAACAGAAATCACTAGGATGGGCTCCAGTCATGGCTCTGATACCATGTTAGAAGTGGGTTTTAGGCCTAACTCAACCCCACAAAATCGGCTTGTAAGGTGAGGTCTGCACCCCACTTATATATTATAAATTGACCTTATCTTTAGTCGATATGGGACTTCTAACAATGTCTATGAGAATAAGATCCCTTATCTTTTGTGATAATAATGTTGCAATCAATTTATCTAAAAACCCTAATTGCACTTTTGTGCTAAAAACATTGAGATTAAACATAATTGTATACAAGATAATGTTCAAAAGGGTATAGTGGATTTATAGTATGTAAACATAGAAGATCAACTTGCTGATATCTTTACAAAACCCTTAGTTGAATATAGACTTATTCGTCTTAGAAGACTTTTGGATATGAGCCCGTTGAATGAATAAGTTTAAGTCAACTAGTTTATCATGTGTGTCATTAAGCGTTTAGGTCCAAGCGTCAAAGACATATCGTCTAGAGACGTCATATTCAATTGTATTGCCTAAGACATATCGTCTTAGGACACATCATCATACATGCATATCATATGTTTAACATTGAGCCCATCAAGTTGGCCCAATAAGGATCATTTAGGTAAAAAAATGAATCAAATTCTTACTAGCTCGGCATAACGTACAATGAAGCATTAAATAAGAGTTGACATTCGAAAACCTCATCGATTACGCTTCCTAATAAAGTTGAGCTTACATATAACCTTCAACTCTACGTGTTATACCCACACTTGAAATCATAACCTCCAAAGCTCGAAAATTTAACCTCCAAGTCTCTCTCAAAAAACTTTTTCTCTTCCAAACCCTTTACCCTAACCTAGAAAAAGCTTAACTTCAGCATCAATGGCGAACATCGAACAAGTTACCATCTAAAAGAAGTATATGTTGTTGCAAAAAGGATCAATGTCATCAACTCCACCTTTGGTAAGCCTATCAAGTTGTTTCTTTAGCATTGGCTTGACGTTGAAGAGCTTCGCTCATATGGCTTTGATGTCATCATTGATGTCCACCGTTGTGGAATGGTGAGATACTTTGAGTGAGACACACTAGTCTTACCTGAACTAGTGAGACAATTTTGGACAAATGTGGAACTACATAGAGAAGGACACATCTCCAAGGTACATGGAAAGGAGGTGAAGGTGAATATTGCCACCATTGCTACTGCTATCGACTGTGAACACTACAATAACTCCTTCTATGAAGGTTGAATGATTTGTACACCCATGAAGGAATGGTAGAAAGGGTGTTGTATGGCACAAGCTTCAATAGAGATCTCATTGGAAAGGAGATCTTCTATCGATAAATGACTCCTTATGCAAAGGTGTTGCAACATGTTGTGCTGAAAACCTTTATACACAAGAATAGCTCGAGGGACCACGTCACGGAGCTGGGTAGACATGCCATCTACCATTTGTTGACTAGGGTGCCTTTTAAGTTGTCGCACGTCATCAATATCAATCTGATCAGGTCTATCAAGAACCTGCACAAAGACGTGTTTTAGAGCTATTACGGATCCTTTATCTTTCATGTTATTCGACACCAAGGGATCGTTGAATATATGTTTTCTACTACAGTTCCTCTGTAAGTGAGGAACAAAAATGTTGTGTGGTGCACATAGAGACCAACGCTTTGGCATCAACAACATCAAGCATGGAGATTCAAAAACTTAAAATTATTCCCGTTTTTGAAGCCAGAGTAATTTCAAGGGAGATAAGGGACAAGTTAGCCCCTCCACATATGAATGAGATTCTAAAGGAGACGTTGAAGTTGAAAAACTTTAGTCTAATCCTGTCAAACATCAATGATGAGATCACCACTCGACGAAGGATGAAGGACGTCGAAGGCAGGATGCTCATAAGAAAGGCACAAGCATTTACCGCTCATCATTCACATGTATCGTCTACTAAAGATGTGCCTCTGATCGACGCTCCTCCCCTTCCTTGTAAACGTTCTCGCTCTTTGGTTGTCAAGGAGAATGCCAAGAAGACCAAGGAGTATAAAAATTTATCTTCTCTTTGCTTTCATTTTAAAAAAATTTCTAAACGCTTACAAAAATCTTTAAGCATTCAATACTACTTGCAGATCGTCTAATCTTTGCAATAACGTCTAACACTTATTTATGAAAACGTTTTAAACTCTACTCAACCCCTCCCTCCATTCTAGAGTTTACTTGTGTTTCTAGCAAGTGTTGTTTACGTGAGACTTGGGCTTGTGTGGAAAATTTTCCTTTTTTCTGCCTTTTCTCTTTTTCATTTCTAAAGTTACTTTTCATTGTTGAATATTGAGACTAATTGAATATAAAACAATTTTATCTACATTAAAATATCTATGTTATATTTTAAGTATCAATTAAAATAGTTTTATGTGATAATTCTGAAGAGGATATTAATATAGGTTAAAGGATTACTCACACATTGATATCTATATTCCTTCTTTAGAAGACAAAGACAAAGAAACACATGATGAGTCTTATCCAAAGTCTCACCAAGAGCCACCTTTTATCTGTAATCCGGCTAGTGAACACACACCATGCCACTTTCCAAAGGTTAAGTCTGTACAATGTTTTAAGTGTTTGGGATATGGGCATATTTTTTTGAGTTGTCCAACTGTGAGAATTATGACCTTAAAGTCAAATGGTGAGGTTGAGAGTGAATATTCTTCTCTCATTCTTCTGATAACTTTTCTTTCTTTGGTGATGATGAAATTAAACATTGTGAGGGAGACCTATTGATAGTGAAACACATGTCATGCCATGCTTAAAAAGAACTTGACCTATCTCAATAAGAAAACATTTGTCATACTAAATGCCTCATTAACAATAAAGTTTTCTCTCTAATAATTGACGAAGCAAGTAATGCATATGTGGTTAGCACAAGAGTGGTGGATAAACTTGGCTTAGAAACCATTTCTCATGTCAAGCCTTACAAGCTTACATAGATAAGCAATGAGGAAGTTAAGGTAAATAAACAATTCCTAATTAGCTTCTCCATAGGAAAATGTGTAAGATCCAAGAAAATGTAGTAAATAAATAATTAAGTGGTTTTAAGATTTGAATATTATTGCTATGTTAATTAGAATTATAATTGCTATGTTAATTATTTCATATTATTATTAATAAAGTGAAACACATGATTGATATGTTGATAATTGAGTTATTGGTGTGTATGTATGTGTGTGTGTGTGATATTGTCAATGTGATTTGTTGGCTTTTTAAGGGAAGGATGGTTTAGGATTGAATGGGCATGGGTTCAATTTTAGGGAGAAATGGAGTTAAGAGAAACCTTTATTTTATTTGTATTTTTGCTTAAGGGCAAAATGGTCTTTTACCTTTATTTAATTGGTGTAGAAATTACAAAAGGGGGCGTAGGAAGTATAAGGGGTGTAAATTAAATAAAATAAAACAAAAAGGTGGATAATGAACATAAGATAAAAAGGAGATAGAGATTTAGATAGATTCGATTTTTAAAATCTATTATTATAAGTGAGAAAATTTAGAGATATAGTTGGTTGATTTATAGATATTAAGATATAGAGAGATGGGTGGTATTGTGTATTTTAGAAACCCTAGAAACTCTAAATCAAAGAGAGAAAAACAGAGAAAGAGAGAAAAATGGTGTTTGGGGGAGAAAATCAGAGAAAGGAAGATAAACTCTTAGTGCAAAGGAAGATTTGTGGTGTTTGGAGTTATAGATAAAGCCTTAGTATTGACCAAAATATGAGGAAGCTTACGTATGTTTATTTGTTTATTGTATGTCATGTATTTGTGAAGACCTTATTTGGTTAATTTTAGTTTTGATGCATGTGTTCATAATTATGAATATGATTATCTATGGTTATTGTTGGGAAAGGGTTTGTGTATGGATGGGATAGGGTTTATGTCATATTGTGATGGGTTTTTCATATGAATGTATGTATGGTTTTGTTGGGTTATCCCATATTCGGATTTAATGCTAACAGGAAACAAAGTAATGGTATTTGGGGTTTTACCTTGCAAACCCATGGTGTAAAAATAACATGATAAACATGTGCAGTATTTTGGGTTTTGATGAATATATGATATGTGTAGTGATGGGATTTGATGAATTAAAGGATGTAAAGTATCTGTTTGAGCGTGTTTATAATGTTTTGTGATGTTTGATTGCATGTATGATGTTTTAAGCATGTTTTCATGTGATTAAGGATTGGTACACGTGGGTTTGGACCTTGGGTTTTGGTCCAGGAACATGATTATTCTCGGTAATAATCAACTATCTGGAATGATAATGCATTATTGCGTGATACGTTACAATTCTGGAAAATGTGTATGTGAAACCCACTAGAATGATCGATTATCATTAGTGATAACTGATTAGCGATAATCAATTATCACTGTGAATTTTATGTTTTGAAAACTCTCGAGAATAATCGATTACCACTTGTGATAATTGATTATCCTAAAGTAATTTTGCTAGAAAATTGCATTTTAATGAAGAATAGATGTGGATCAAGCTTGAGGAGCTGTGTAATGGAATGATATTCAGAGAATGAGATTAATGGTTATGTTTATGGTCAGTTTTGACTTATGGTTGAGATAGAGCAAGAATGAGTGTTGGGGTGTACCTGAGTATTTGGTTTATGAACATATTCGTGGAAGATAAATGTACTAGCTTTACCTAGTAAATCCTGGTGCTATCTACGGATATATACTTCATTTTGCCTTGTATGCAAGGGAAGGGTTATTCAGGTATTGAACCTTCCTTGTGTGGGGTAATGGTGTTTCCTTGTCCTTGTGTGGTAGTGTTACATGTTTCTTAGCTAGATTGCGGGACTACTCAAACAAATCTGTAGGAGAAGCTACAAATTGGTCTGTAGGAATGCTCATGGTACGATGATGCTCATGGTGTTGTACAAGAGTGAGACTCACTCTTTCCATTATGGTGCTCATGGTACGATGATGCTCATGGTGTTGTTCATGACGGGGATAGTCATGATAGTGGTGTAACCGTGGTAATGATCATGGTATTAGAGATGCTTTAGGTGATGCTATGTTGATAGTGGTGATAGTAAGTAGTTAGCATAGGTGTTAATGAGTGGATGAACCAAGGGTCTATGTGTGAGATGTTAGTAATGACATTAAGGATCAAGAATCGAAGAGCAAGGATGAATGATCGAGAATTGAGTAATTAATTATGATCAAGTTGTGATATTAGAGGTTTAAGAATCTTATTGCTATTACTGTTGGGTATGGGGTGGTTGATTATGATTGATATATATATATATATATATATATATATATATATATTCAGTGTGTTTATATCCTATTGTTATTATGATTGTTTTATCAATATCTTACCTCATACATATTTGTATTTGTGTGTTATGAGTGACATTATTAGCAATGATCATATAATGTGTTATACGTGAGCAGATGATGTTGCAGATGGTGCTGAGACATGATAAATTTAAGAGATTAGAGAGGACAAACTTAAGATTTTTATTTAAAGTTATTGCATTTGAACTTTAAGACAATGTAATTGGGTTTATTTTATTTCCTTTGTTATTTCCATTCAACTAGTGTTTTGGAACTATTATATTTTGAATAAATTATGCATGCTTAAAATAACATCTTTGCAATCATTTTTAGACCAAAGATCTTGGCAAACTTAGATATTTCTTGGGTACTGAGGAGGCACGATCCAACAATGGTATTGTTATATCTCAAAGGAAATATGCACTTGATATTTTGGAGGAAACTGAGATGATGAATTCAAAACCTGTGGACACACCCATGGATCCTAATACTAAACTTTTATCAAAACAGGGGAGCCTATGTCAGATCCCGAGAAATATAGAAGACTAGTTGAAAAATTAAATTATCTTACAGTTATTCATCTTGACATTTCTATTGCAGTCAGTGTGGTAAGCCAATTTCTTAATTCCCCACGTGAAGATCATTGGAATGCAATTATTTGTATATTAAAGTACATTAAAGGATATCCTGGAAAAGGGTTATTATATGGTCCTAGTAACCATACAAGAGTGGATATTGTGTCTCCATTGGTGGTAACCTGATCTCTTAGAAAAACAGAGTGTGGTGGCAAGATCTAGTGCAGAAGCAAAATATAAAGTTATGGCCTTAGCCACTTGTAAGCTTGTTTGGCTTATGCAATTGCTTAGAGAGTTACAATTTGGAGATGTTACTCAAGTGACGCTTATATGTGACAATGAAGCTGCTCTTCATATCAGTTCTAATCTTGTCTTTCATGAAAGGACCAAACACATTGAGATTGACTGTCATTTCATTCGAGAGAAGATTGTATCTTGAGATATCAAGACTGAGTTCGTCAATTTAAGTGATCAATTAGCAAATATTTTCACAAAGTTTTTACAGGAACCAAAAATTGAATATATTTGTAACAAGCTTGGTACATACGATTTGTATGCACCAGTTTGAGGGGAAGTGTTAAATATATTATCTTTATATTTATCTTTTATCTTTATATATGTATGTAAGGGAAATTATTTTTTAGTATACGTAATTTTTTCTAATTTTATTCTTTTAATAATAATATTTTTAATTCAAATAGTTAATTATAATTACAATACCATTTTTTAAATTTTATTAGTAACTAATTTTTCGAATTGAAATAATTATTCAAAATAAAAATTATAATTATCTATAATATCCATAATTACTCATAATAATTATTATTTTTTTGTAATTATTTTTTTATAAAATTTATTTTGTAGTTTATTCATATTTTTCATTTTAACAACAAATTTCTTTTCATAGTTTAATTTTTTAATATTAAAGAAAAATAGACATACTTGTAGAAGATGAAAAAAAAAAACTTCTTATGTAAATTAAGATTAGTTTATACACCAAATGAAAATAAAAATTTAAAAAAATTATAAACGAAAACTTTAATAAATTTAGGCATATATATTAACTTATGAACAAATTAATGTCAATTTTTCTTCTTTTTCCTTCTAAGTAACTTATAAATAATTCCATCAAGTTTACCTACGGAATAGGCATTCTATAAATTAATACAAGCTTAACTAAAACTATAATTTTGGATCCCTCTTGGAGAATTTGGACTCAATTTACTAAATTAAGCAACCCATTAAGCCTGTTAACAAACTCTAATAATCATGGATATAATCTTCTGAGCATAAATAAATCTTGATACATATATGTGAAACACAGCAAGAAAATATTAGAGGTAGAATTTTAGAAAGTTTTCTTTTTCTTTTTGGGTTTAAATTCTTTTTTGTCCCTAAGTTATAAGTTGGTGTTCAGTTTAGTCCCTGTTTTTAAAAATGTCAACCTTTGGTCCCTAAGTTATAAAAATTGTATCAAATCAGTATCAGCGGTTAACGAAATCAATGAAATATGTACCAAGTTGCTATCCAGATATGGAGATTTTGCAACCTTCAAAAAACCCACAAATATGAAAGAATATAATATTTCATTGATTTTGTTAACGGTTGGAACTGATTTGATATATTTTATAACTTAGGCACCAAAAGTTGACATTTTTAAAAGTGAGAACTAAACTGAACACCAATTTATAACTTAAGAAAAAAAAATTTAAACCTTCTTTTGTTTCAAAATGAGAGTTTCCTTGTTAAAATATCTCGTGGTCCATAATTTGAATAGTAATAATTTTTGCTTCGAAGTTTATGAAACACTGTAATAATTGATGATTGGAATTCAAGTTTTTAATGATATTATGTACGGTACGATTTGTTCACTGTGAAACTGGTAGGGTTTTCACTCTTTTTATTTATTTTTTTTGGTAATAATGTTTAAGTAATGATTGAAATTATTCAACCACTCATTTCCATTCCATGATGGTGTGATATGTGTATGAAAAATTATTTGAAAGTAACATTTAACAGTTTTTCATTAACTGGTTGGAAAGATGGAGAAAATGTTAACTTGGTTCAACCTTAAAATTTTGATTAGTGTGCTATAGTAAATATATCAATGATCATTATTTTCTATAAAATAGTAATTTCTTTAAGATACATATATAACTTGAGGAGTGTATTCTGTAAGTCAATAATTCATCAAAATCGATTGTGTTCTCACAAAAAATTAAACAATAAAAAAAACAGAACAACAAAAGAATGACCGAGCTCATACCAATTCAAACCAAACAACTAGTTTTTTAATAATAAAATGTCATTATCATGATAAGAAATTACTATCAAAATATGGATTATCCCAATCACATTCTAAAGTGTGTTAATCGCACTTCAAAGTTTAAAGTAAGATAATCCAAATTATCTTATGATCTTCATAGCCAATGGAATGGGACCCGCCATTTGTCAGCTCAGTAATGGATGCTGATGGGTTAGGTAATAAAGTTTAATTTTGGTTTAGCAAGAGTTTGAAGATTTTTTACACTCAATAAAAAAGTTTTATCAAATTTTGGGAAAATGATAATAATATAAAATATTATATTCTTATTTAGCTGCTTTCTGATATATATACATATAATAATAGGTAGTTCATGTTAAAAAAAAGAAAACTTTATATCTCTCTATTTTCATTTTCTTTACATTCTTTAAGGTGAATATAATAAAATGTTATCAACTTTTAAATTCGAAAAAAAGTAACAGGAAGCTGATAATAAAAGGAGACACTATCTGATTAGATTTGTCTACATCTGAGTTTATTTTTTCTAAAGAGTTTATATGGAAAGGTTTCAAGATTATAACTATTTTCTAATTGGATTTTGTATATAATGTTATTTAGGATTTTGAGATCAAATAGAGTCGAGGTTTGGGACACAATATTTCTATTTGAGAAAAAGAACCAACAAAATTTAGATTCAGAGGCTATCATTCAAAGATAATAACTACAATATGTTGTACACATTTATTGTGACGATGGTAAAATATTTTATATGATAGAAATCTTATTTTTTATATTGGTTTGTGTTATGGAGTTAGTTTTTATTGTCTAAAGATGATTTGAGGTTAAAAAACTTGCATGTTAGTAAAAAATTTTAAGAAAAAAATTTTGTGATGTCACTTTCATTTAAGTGAGAGAGTGCTAGCGATGTTGATGTAACCTAAAGCGGTAAGTTTTTCACTTAATAATTAAATATCTTGTTCAAGTGAAAGTTTTGGTGATCCCATTTCATTCAAGAGAAAAAAAATTTCACAGAAGATTCACAATATTGATGTGACTAAGATGGCAACTTTTCACTATTACAAAAACGTTGTTTAACATCATCCAATAGACGTCAGTTTGTTGGTAACCCGACGTATATGAGTGGACGATGACATTATCGTAAATAGCTTGGTAACCTAGACGTTGGTTTTAGGTTAAGGCGACGTCTTTTACACTGTAGACGTCCACATTGACGCAAACCGACGTCTAATGGTCTGGGGTAGGTGAGAAGACAGTCCATTGACGTCGGTGTTCACGGGGGCCGACGTCTATGGGACTGCAATTAATGCTCTTCACCTAATTCCCAGGCGCTTAGACGTCGCGTAGTCAAAAGGCAATGTCTACGATCTGAATGGAAGGCGGAAAGACAAAAATTCTTCAATTTAGACGTCGGGATTCAATGGAAGCGACGTCTATGTGCCTGTAATTAATTAGGTTCACCAAACTCGAGGGCCATAGACGTCAGGTAGAAGGGGCACCAACGTCTATGTGCCTTTAAGTAATGATGTTCATCATTATAGACGTCGGCGCCCCATCACAATTGTCGTCAACATCCCTGACAGGAAATCAAACATCAATCGTTTCAGCTTTCTGGACGTCGGTTCCCCTAGACACCGACGTCTAATGGTATTCAAAAGGTCAGTTGAAATGTTAACTTGGACGTCATATTAGTGAGATAATCGATGTCTATGTGAATATAGACATCGATGTTTGGAGCAACCGACATCCAATTTCATTTTAAATACAACCGCAAACTCTTCGCGACATTCAGTTTCTGATATCGTCTTCCTCTTCTCCATTTTCTCTTGCAGCCTCTTCCTTTTCTCGCTTGCGGCACCTCTTCTTTTTCTCTCTTGCGGCATTCCGTTGTTGTTTCTGATTTCTTTATCGTCTGCCTCTTCTTCTTTTTCTCTCTTGCAGCATCCCAGGTGCGTGGTTTTTTTTTATGCTTACTGTTTAAACTTTGCTTAGTCTTTCATCGATTATCTTCTGGTTCAACTGATTAAAATTTGCTTTCTTTGTGTTGTGTTTTAGTGCAGTTTTGTTCCTTTCTTGGGGTGACATAGTAACACATTCTCCATTTGCTAGCTGCCTCCCAGAAAAAAGCGGTGTCTAGTAATTTCTTTTGATCATTTCAACCCAAAAACGACCCTAGGTCGCTGCCTAGTTATTGTTTCACCGTGATTTTTTCTTCTTGCGGATGAAATTGGAACTAAGCAAGAACCCATGTTCGGTTTTGAGTTGAAAAGATCCATAAGAAATTCAAGAGACGCAAGCTTTTTTTGGGGGGAAACTAGCAAAAGGAGATTGTGCTACTAGGCTATCCAAAGACGGGAACAAAACTACACTAAAACACAACCACTGTATTAGACGTCGGTTAATGTACACACCGACGTCTATAGTACCTCTTAGACATCAGTCAGTGTCATTTTCGAAGTCTTTAGTGCCTCTTCGACGTCGGTTATTGCTAAGACCAACGTCTATATAATGTCTTTAGACGTCCATTTCCCCCTACGCCGACGTTTAGTGACGTCAGATCTGTCAGTGACTAATGTCACGATAGACGTCGGTTATACTATTTTTCCGACGTCGCATTGACGTCACCGGAAATGACATCGGTTCATTTGTAGACGTTAAAAGCCCAAAATAACCTACGTTAATCAGCGTTTTTGCACTAGTGTTTGCTAAACAAAAAGATTCACAGATGGGTTTAATAATATTGACATTCTATATGGTTTTAAAGATTTTTTTTTTTGAAGTGGAAAAAAAAAAGAAAAGAAATCAATTATAGGCAAACACGTTTTATACCCTTTATTTTATGATTTAAAAAAAAGTTATTTTTGTGTAGTAAAAAATAATATCTTTAGAAGAAAAAGAAAACCTCATAAAAAGAAAAAAAAGAAGGGTGTTGACAGAGTCCTCATACCTTTTTAGCTTTTAGTACTCTCCTAGTTCTTTCTTAATAGTTTCTATTAACAGAGTCCCTCTTGCGTGAGAATTTAGTTCCCTTTATACTCTCTTCCTCTCTTTCTATCTCTATTATTTTCTGATGTCCCTCTCTATTTTTTTCGTCCTTTTTTTCTATGAGAGGGTGTGTATTTATATACACATAGTATAATATTATGGTAATCTTGCCTGTGAATTAATTGACAATGAACAAAATATAGAAAGAAATGTTCTTGGTTCAAATAATATTCAAGACATTGATTATAATTACTATTAGAAACTTTGTCCATTTTTCAGATCATATTTTTCTCTTTTCTAAAAAGAAACTGATGCAACAAATTATAGTATAATATAAATATATTAATTTTTAATTATTGCCATAATATTGTTCCAAATTATTATCATATTAAAACATTCCTTTATCTAGAAACCGATATTTCAAAAATATTTTCTAGTAATATGTCTTCAAGATATGTATAAAAACTCTTGGGCTATTGGGCTAAATTAAGGTTTGAAAATTATTTACATTCTTTTAAGGAAAATTATTTTATCCTTTTACCCACCATTAATTATTATCCTTTTATTCTTTTTTATTTTACCTTTATTTTTAATTCTCATTTTTATTGACTTACTCGGACGAAATTGGGTGTTGACAATATCCAAGTCGTTGGAGAAGCGGTGTTAGTAGGGGCTCGCCAGAAAAGCTGAAACGTGAATATCGTAGAAGAGAAAAAGAAGATCTCGTCAGTGGTGTTGGTGGCCTGCCTGATCTCTCGCATCATGAGCTCAGTTGACGACGAAGGACAAGACGAGATCCAAGGTTTTAGTGGTGATGGGTTGTGAGGGAGAAGATGAAGAAAGTTTTTGTTTCTTCATCTTTAACAGAAACTGGATATATTGTGTTAAGACCTCAGCAGGTGTACCGAATCGTATCAAGTAATATAAAATGGAAAGACCGAGTATCGTTTCCCAAGAGACTTGTGTAATACTAGTTAATCGCACTATCAACAACTCATTTAGATTAACGAACATAAGAATAAGTGAAATAAAATAAATTGACAAAGAAAATAAAAGTGGTCTTTGGCATCCAGAAACGCTTAAGAGCGAAGAAGACTAGAATTGGTCTGGAATGGTAGTACTAAGATTAGTTTTCACCTCTTTCACTTTCATGCATATAAGAATTCGTCTTCTTCATTAAAATGTTAATGTCACTTTCTAAATTACTTACAACCCGATCCCTCGGCGTAAAAAGCCTATCCTTAATTATTAGACCATAATCCCTTCCATCCATAATAATCAATTCTGCATTATGAACATAAGCTTAAGACAACCAAACATCTTATTCCTATCCCTAGGCAATATTTATTTAAGGTGAAATTCTCCAGATCATGGTTTCTAGGTATTTCCCAATAATAAAGAAATCCAAACATCATGCTATGAGTGATCAAAACATAACAAGCATTGAGCAAAGGAGAAAATCACTAACATTTAATGAAAGAAGCATAAAATAATTCAGATCATATTCAAATACATGAAAGTTTAGAGGTTACAACTAATCCCAACAATATGGGTTTGGCTCTCCATTGTCATTGAGAGCCTTAAAGCTTACAATATGACCATGGAAGAAGAAGAAGAATCCAAAGAGGAAGAAAGGAGTGTTCCCACAACCCTAACGCCCTTCAAGCTCTCCTATGAGTGAACTGCGCCTCTAAACAAGAAAAGACCCATAACCCTTCGCAATTTAGGTTTAAATACAAAAAATCAGCAACAAACCCTAACCGCCAGTGCTTAGAGCCCTAAGTAGGGGGCAAAGCAGGCGAGTTGCAATCCTTTCTGTTGATGCTCAACGCCCCTTGGAGGGCAAGCAGGCATGGTGCGGTGCAAATTTTGGCGCTCAGTGCCCCTTAGGGGGTAAGCAGGCATTGATGCGTGAACATGACCCCTGAGGGCCCTGAAGGGGGCAAGCAAGCTTCATGTGTCACTATTGGCGCTGAGGGCCCTAGAAAAGGGCAATCAGGCGTCCTGCAGCCTTTTGCAGCCTTCTTTTCTGGCGCTTTTTCTGTCCTTCCTAGGTTCCAACTCCTTGATACTTTAACTCCTCTTCCAAATCATTCAAATAACCTACAAAATCAAGATAATTTAGTGATAAAATCATTAAGTATAACCTCTATTCACCTACTCACAAAACTAAGCTAAAAACAAGAGTTTAAGCAAGTTTCTAAGTCATAGAAAGTTAATTTAGTATCAAAATTGCATCACAGATAACGATAAATTCAACCTTAATCAATGTGACACTAAAAGCAAATTTGGGTAACTGCTCATTTTATCTTCAGAAAAATCTATTGGTAGATGAAATATGTATTATCAACATATTTATTGACAAAAAAATCTATTGGTAAGTGAAATATGGTAATTGTTGAATTTATCGATAAAAAAATTCATCAACAAATGAAATATGTATTACTAACATATTTATCAATGATTTTTTTCTATAAATAATAAATTCATTGGTAATAACAATTTTAAATTTATTAATAAAATTCGTCGATGATTTAAATTTATCGATAAATTTATTTTCATCACTAAAATTCTGCCATTAATGTTTTGAATTTTTATAGTAATTTAGGCACTGCTTATTCACTTTTTTTTTCATTACTGGCCATGACACCTAACTTAGGATAAATATATTTTTCTTTAAAGCAAGCATAACACTTTTTAACCGTTACATTTTCTTCATAAATTGCTAACTTTTTTTTCTTAAACTAATGACTTCATCTTTTAATTATCCAATTGAATAAGAAATTGAAAAATTGTGTTTACACTACTAAATCTTGTGGTGAACTAAAATGCAACACTATGAAGACTTTCTAATCCTAACCCATATACGTTAAAGATGATTTCTTGAGTCATTTGATTTTGTAAATATAAATAGTACTCAATAAATTTAAGTAAGTTGCATTATTATAATTTATTTACAATAAATATACTTTAAGGTAAGAAATGGATGCAACATGTTTATCACATATATTAAACTCAAAAATTATCATAATTCAGTTCATGTAACATGTTCTTAAAAGTTTATTTACCAAAGAAAATGCTATAGTTCCAGATTTATTTATTTTAAAAGTTCACACAATATTATGGTAGAAACCATAAGATAAAATATGTTATTATTTTAGACAAAATAGAAATAAGTTATAAACTAAATATATTCATGAATGATATCTTTTAGAACATAATATGTAACTTCGTCATCATGTAGCCTATGTTCCATTTGCTTATAAACAAAACGAATGTGAGAGAAAAATTAAACTCATTAACAATAAACATACTTTAATGAAAAAAAAAATGCATTCTTATTGTCCTTCACAATAATAGACCTTACTAAATTCAAAATACGGTAACTAAACTTATTACTTTGCCTCTTCATTAACATAAGACATTTTTTTTATTGGGTCTTAATATACAATTCTCAACAACCCACAAAATGTTCAAGATTTACTTCCTAATGCATATAAGTGTATAAGTCTAATATAACACTACAATGATTTTTTATTCACTTAACATTAACAAAATATTTACCATTTCATGTTTTTTTTATTCCATTTGTTTCATTTACTATAAAGGGTAATGACATCAATTTGTTTCAAAATTTGTGACCTAGTTAATAATTTTGGTGCTCTTTGTGCTCTCTTTCTTCAATTGTTTCATGAAAGTGTTTCATTATCGATATAAATTGAGAGTTGCTCCCTTCACCTCCCCATTTTCTTATGCTACTTCCCAAAAATTCTAAATATTATTTTATTTATAGAAATAACCTTTTCCTTTTCCTTTTTTATCCTTTTTTACCTTTTTCTATTTTTTTACTTTTAAAAGTGTAACATGAACCTTTTACTCTTCACTTTTACTCTTCCTCACGACTCTCTGCTGCCCCCCCCCCCCCCCCTAAAACTTTCAGAAACGAGCAACCCCCGAGAAACGTCTCTTCCTCTCACCGTCGCCTCTGCTTTTCCTACCTCCCACTGTCACACTCTTCTTTTCCCTTGGTGACTTCTTCCAAACTTTCGAAAGTCTCCAAACCCTACCTTTCGTTGTTGTGGTGCGGTGGTGTCTCGAAAGTCTCCAAACGGTGTTGTGGTGCGGTGGTGTTTCGCGACAGTGGTTCGCATTGGTGGTTCGTTCGGGGCATTCGTCTACCAGGTGCGATTTTTAGTCTTTAATATGCATGATCTTAGATTTGTTGAATGTCATTGGTTTGCTAGTGTTTCGTTGTGTGCTACCTGTTCTGTCTTCTGTGTGCATGGTTTCGTTCTTTAGTACGTTGTGTTGTTCTGTGTCAAGAAAGAGGATGACCGCAACGGATGTCGGACTTTCGTTTCGACGCCAAACGGATATGAGACATCCGTTTTGGCTTAGGGTGTTTTTTTTTCCTTTCTTTTTTTAATTCATCGTTTCATTTTACATCAAAATAATACAATTTCTTTTATAGTATAAACTTATACCTAGTACAAAAAAAAACCCCAGAAAACTATATATAACTACACACGTTATCACAGTTAAAAAAAATAACGAATTATGACAAAAGAATTTAGAAGTTCTCTTTGTGAAAATCGAACTTCTAGAAAAGTCAAGAAAAAGCCTTTTAAGTTCTCCAACCAATGTGTGCGTCCCACAATAGAAAACACCTAAAATTAATCGAATTTATGGAAAAATGAAATAAGATGATGTAAATTGAATTGAAAAAAGATGAACTTGAGCAATATTAGAATACTTACCAACTCTTTTTCTGGGGTGTTTGAGTGTAGTATGTTTAAAAACACTACGCCAATTTGGTCTAGCAAAATGTGTCTTGACACTTGTTCCTGAAACAATATCCACACCACTCTTGGCATGGTGGAGAGTGATTAAAAATTAAAAATTTTTAACTTTATAATGTTTTACTGAAGGGTAATTTAGGAATAGCCTGAAGGATAAATTAGAAATAAAAATATAGAATAGGGGTAAAAAAGGAAGGGAGAGGTAGCAGAAGAAAATGGGGAGGTGGAGGGAGCAACCCCATATAAATTTATGACTTTTTCTTTGATGACTATGAAACACCACTTGTTATTACATTTTAATCAGCATAGAAAAACATAAAACTTATAAGTACGACAACCATAGTCAATATAAGTATTTCACTCAGATAAAGTACAATGTCCAAGAATAATCACTAATTGTTCACATAAGAGTCACTCGCATTACAAACACTTCCTTTTAGAAATAATCATAAGTTTCCATTCCTTCTACCCATAGCTCATTCAATTTTTTCACTAAAGGTAGTAGGTGCGCATATATCTTATTTCCCAAATGATCATAAAAAAATAAAAAATGATTGCTTCATCCACTCCAAGGAGGTCGATTGTATGAAAATAAAATCATTATCCACTATAGCTATTATTCATGGGTTGATAAGGATTGAAGTCATCCGTTATGAGGCAAAGCTGAACATTTCTAGATTATAATGCAAACTAAATGTGAAGTTAATCAAAACTCTTTTATACTTTAATGTGTCCTAGATGCCCCGAACAACCTATATGATTATTGTTTAAAATGTCATCTCATGGAATTTTCTATTTTGGGACACATGAATAACTTTTACAACCTTGGTGTGAAGGGAAAGTAATGTAAGACCTACTTTCGTAGTTTCTTTTTGCCACCATTACCTTTTTCTTTCCATTTATATTCATTACAATATTTACAATTTTATAATTTTTCATCTTTTCATTGTATAACATGCAACTTTTTTTGGCAAACATGTATATTGGTATAAGTAAGACCAAGCTTGTAAATCACCTTGTTTGTCTCATAAAATGAAATAGAAAATGTTTCTTATTTAAATGCATATGTTAATAATTCTAAAATCAACTTCATAGCCTTATCAATTGCACAACACAAACATTTTGTACTATATACCTTAATAAAAAGTATTACTTTTGACATCCTTCATACAAAATCTCCAAGTAACTTAACATATTCTTCACTCAACATGGTTTCTACAAATTCAGAAAGTTTTTCTTATACATCGGAATCCACCTCATAATATTCATTCATCCCAAAAGCATCATTTATCATATCTATCACTAGATTTTCATTTTGTGATGACATATTTACTACACTTGTATTGATTGCATTGTATCATATGTTTCCCTATGACAAATCCAAAATTTGTAATATTTTGAAAATTGCTTACAAACTAAGTGATCAAACACAACATCTCTAGTTTCTGGGTTATTATAGTGACATTTAGGACATGAACATCTTATTGTACCATTGTCAGATTAATTCTCAAATGCAAAGTCTATGATCTTATTTAAACCATTCATGACATATCAATTCGTGATTTATCTAAAACATAGGAAAAACTTTAAAAAAACGAGGTATATGGGTGGTTTGAATAAAGTTTATTAAATTTTTCGCAAGTAAGTGTTTAAATTCTTTTGTAGGGGTTAGACGATTTATTTTAAGTGTTAAACACTTAAATAATTTTAATAGAATTTAGGAAAACTTTTAAAAACAAAAGTAGAAGACAACCTTGTTTTTATACTAGAGCTAGGCCTAGTTCTCCCTTAAACACTTTTAAGGGATTCCACTAATCTCAAAAGATTACTCAAGTTTAACCACTCTTGGTATTATAACTAATCGAACTAGTTAGGACGAGTATCACCATTCCTAGTATACATTAGTCTAACTAACTAGAATATTTAATTCAACTGAGTTAAACTTATAAGTATTTGAATTTGCTTCTGCATATGAAAACAACAAAGTGTTTTTCAAGATATAAAATTAGAAAGATAACTCTCGTAGAAAGGATATGAAATTTTACAAAGTGATTCTGAAAACTTGTAAATAACTTTTCTTTTCCAAACAACAATCCTGCAATGATATAAGCTTAAACAAAACAACATGAGAGAATGCAATGAATAATTCTTTATGATCTTCTCTTCATGCAATCCTCTTTATATAGGCTTCTTTGAAAAAGATCTGTTACTCAAAGCTTTGACTTTCATGTAGGAATATAGCCTTTTGTACGAAGTTAGAAACTACGTTGCATCTTGTAGAGACAATTGTGTTATGTGTACGGAGGAGACAAAAATAAAATATTAAGAAAACATTCCTAGAATATCTTCATATCTTTAAATGTTCTTTTGATTCTAATGCAGACTTTTGAATAAAGGTATGGTACCGAGATGATATACACAGAAAAAGCGAGCACAACATAATAGACAAAAGAGTACAACTATGTTACATGCATTAAAGCGTTAGAAAATCCTAAACATTTAGGCATTATATGAGAGCAAGCAATTAGGTACTGTTTGTTTGAGTAACACATAATGTTTAGTATAACTTTTATGCATAATGTTTAACGCTTTGTGATTTTATCTTAGATGGTTTATGTTGTTAACACCTATTTCGTTTAGATGCTTTGTTAAACTTTAAAAGAAGTTTGTTTAGACAATCTTGTCTTAATAGATAGCGTTAGACGATCTTATCTTAACACATAGCATTAGATGCTCTTGTGTTAACATTTTCCATTAATTCATCTATGTAACTGAGTTCATGGAAAAAAAAGTTGTAAATATTTGGATATAAAAAATAAACTCATTTAAAACTTATAATTTATTCTTTATCATTAGTTTATTACTAGTACGATATTCGAGCATAAAAAAAATTAAATAATTTACTACTATAAAAATGTGTAATGACAATGGATGAGAAAAAGAGAAATGTCAAATAGATCATGGAAAACTAACACCTACATGCACAATAAGATTGAAATTAATCCTAACTTTGCCGAGAATCATTCACAAGTGAAAAGGTGTGTCATGATTCACTAGATTAAGCCATGACCTAAGGGTCTCTTGATAGTTGGATTTAATATTTTTTTATTCTTGTTTTTTCTTTTTTTTTGTCTAAAAGTTTATATGATACTAAAATCTATAAATAATATTTAATGCTATATATGTCATTATGACTGGTATTGTTAACCATATACATATCAAAAGCATTGTCTAATAGAAAAATCTACTAATTAACTTAAGCAATGGAAATTCTAAAACAAATTTTGTTTGGAATCCATCCCAATACCAATTTGGGTTTAGGTTTATATATCAAGTATACTTATATCAAATGTAACTTTTGATTTCAGGTATATGTTTTTTTTCAGTAACAACTTGGGGTACAATAATGTCTATGGGTTCATTGGTCCCCAAGTCATTCATGAAGGAAATCATTTTGATGACATCACAACATATCTCACCAGTAGCTTTGGAAGGGGGAATGCCATATATTTTACTCCTTATGTATCTGGATAAGTGAAGTTTGTTAACTTCAAAGTTCCATATGTGATTTTAATATATAAAAATTAAGTTATTATCAATTTCAGGCACCATTGGCAGCTACTTATTATTTTCATACCGAAAAGCTATGTTGTGTGGTTCTGCTAATTGCACAAGTCTTTTCCCAAACATCTGAGACAAGCAGTTGATTGGTAAGAACCTCAATGTGTGGACTTTCTGTGTTATATAAATGAATGCTAAATCCTTTTTTTTTATAGTTCTATTGCAGCACGTATGATGTTGGTTGGGAGATCAATTATTAACAGTAGAAAGCTTGCATAGGTTGCTCTCAAGGTTTGATACATGTTAAAGCCATAATTTCTTATAGTTGTTTTGTTTTAATGATTTTCACTAACTATTTACAACTGTGATGATATGTTATAGTGTAACAGACATAGTGTGTCATATAAGTGCGAATACTACGTAATGTATTGGATGACCCACATTATTTGTGCCCATATCATAACAGGCTGGGAAACGGTAATATTTAAATTTAATGAATTTTGATTTTCTCCATCGTTTGGAATTCATATACACTAATTAATATCAATTGTCTTGTGCAGAGATTCATACAAGGAGGACTGTAGCCTCCAAAGCATCTTGTAAACCCTGAGATTGTAGGAATAATGGTGTCACAATGAGACAACAAGGTTGAGCACCACAAGTTGCCCAAATTCTCCCTTCCTCGAGGATGCTCCAAGTGCTTCATTGAAAGAATGAGAGAAAGGGAGAAGTAAATGAGAAAGCCTAGTCACTACCATTATTTGATTGGAGACAAAGAACTCAAGCCTTGCAAGCCAAAGTTGATTAAAAGGTTGGGTGTTTAAAGATGTCAAAGGGCTAAAATGAAGATCCTTATACTTTGAGGATTGAGTTGGTGGCTAGAAAGAGGTTCAAGAAAGGTTGGTGAGAGGAGCACACCAACAACAACATTCGCACTTCACGGTTTCATCTGTCAAGCTAATGACGTTAAACAAGTGCTTTTGGGAGGAGAATATCTTCCTTAGGACATTAAAGGTTTCAAAACCACCATTGGTCAACCTTTGAGGCATGCATGAGTTGACAACTTATTACTTGAAGATTTCGTTGCTCGTGTAGCATGGCCTAGGGGCCAGGCCCCTACTGATGGGGGAGGTGGAGCAGTTGCGGAGTATAAGCCATTGGGAGGAGGAAGATGTTACAAATGAAAAGTGAAGCTACTGTTCTACACCGTTGGAGTTGCAAAGAGTCCATTTTGATCGGTTTTTCAGTTTTAATTTCAAGTTTTTATTTTCTTTCAGTTTTAGTATTTTGGATTTCTTTTTGACTTGCCTAGTGGATAGTTCTTGTGCAATTGGTTTGGTGATTTCAGTGAATCATTTGTTGTGCTTAAATTGAATACAAATCTTTTATGCTTGTTCCTTATCCATGTGAATCATTTTGAAAATATGATTGAGATGATGTGGTTGAGCTTGTTGAACATAAATTATGGTTGCTTTCATCTGTTTAGATAGATGCTTGGTTTTAATTGTGATCAATATTCTTGGCATGGTATTCATCAAATTTTGGAACCTTTGAATTAACATGTGAGATGTTGTGCTCCAGAGTTTATTGTTAAATGTTATTACTTTGAAATCACAGTTGATTTTGCCTGAGTTTCTCTGTTTGAACTATTTGATTACTTGTTACAAATGATCAAGGCCATCTTGTTCATCAACCTCTTCTATATTTTTGAGCTTAAAAGCCTATGCATAACCTTTGAACCTTAAAGAAAAAATTTCTCATCCCTGGAACCTTAAGTTTATTGAAAAATCTTTAACCTCCTTACCTTGAGTTGAGTTGAACATATATGTTCAGATGAGGAAAATGGTCTAAGTTTGGGGCATTAAGAAAAAATAATAACATGAGTCAAAAAGAAAGAAAAAGAAGAAAAAAGAAGAAAAATAAAAATGCAGTCAATGAACGCATGAGTCAAAAAGAAAGAAAAAGAAGAAAGAAGAAGAAGAAAAATAAAAATGCATTCAATGCATTCAATGAACAAAAGTTGGGATATAAGTTAAGAAGTGGTTTATCCAATTGTGAAGTAAAAAGAGAGACTAATGCTATATCTTAAAGTAAATCTCTTAGCTCAAGGTGCTTTGTTGTCCAGAAAAACCAAATTTTCTTCTTAACCTAACCACATCATAAGCCTTGAAAAGTCCTTGTGATGATTGTTGACAAATTGGCAAGTGTACCAAATCGTACAAGTAATAAAAATGGTAAGACCAAGTATCGTTTTCCCAAGAGACTCGTATGGCTTCCTCGTTCGCGTGAATTAAAATAATAAGACTTGAGAAATTAAAATTAATAAATTGGGTTTGAGAGCAAAAATATTAACATGCAAAATAAAGGCTGATTCAATTGACAAGTGAAAACAATGGATGAATGGATGTTGTTGGGTACTAACAATTTCATCTATTCCACTCTCTCTTACATACTACCCTTGATTATTAGATTGATTCAATTGTTATGCAACTTTCTTAGCCTCCCCTTAACCCGATCCCTCGGTGAAAAGGGCCTAATATCAATTACTGGCTTGCTATCCCTAGCCTCCCATAGTAATTAATACCGCATTATAAACAGAAGTTAGCGCAATTGATCGTCCTACCCCTATCCCTAGGTGGTATTGCAGAATCAAGAGATTACTCACCAATTCATATCATTACCGCACGTCCCAATGTCAATAATGACAAACAACAATATATCGAATGAGTTAAACGATAAAAGCCTTAAGCACAGATGATAACCCAACAATAATCAATCAAAACATATGGAGACCATATAAATAATCAATAGTTTCAATAAGAGAGAGTATCAAAAGATTACATTGAATTCCCCAACAACAATAGGGTTTAGTTCACCATAGACATGGTGAAACTAGATGAAAAATGGAAGAAGAATGAAAGAGCAAACCCTAGAAAAGATGAAAAGGAGCCTAAGCATCCAAGAGATCCTCTCCAGAGAGCAAAATTAGGTCTGAACGTTCTCCCCTGTCAAAAGAATGATTATGAATTCGTAGTAGGGGTATATATAGGTGAGGAGCGCGCCAAAATCAGGCCCAAGTCTAGTGTGCTACCGCCGGGCGGTTTAAGTGTGCCGCCCGATGGTTTCCCATAACCTGCCGCCACCGCCTGGCGGTTTCCCATGCCACCGCCCGACGGCAATCGCCAGCGCCCGGCGGTTCCTCTCAGCGTGAAATGCCCTGGCTACTCCTCGTCCTGGACCGCCCAGCGGTTTAAGTGTGCCGCTGGGCGGTACGTCGACTCTTGAAAACTTCATTTTTCTACTCTTTTCTTGAGTCAACGACCTGTATCTTCAACTGCATTCTTACTTTTCTCAAATTAGCTACAAAACAATGCAAAATAAGCATAAAATCGCTAAAAACAACTTTTGACTCTCTCCAGACTTATTTATTGAGTTTTGCTTGATTCTAAGCTCATTCTAAATAGTAAAAAGTTAATCTGTGTAACACTTTGATAGTTGAGAGTTAGACATGCATCCTTATACACCAATGTGTTTGAGTGAAACATTTTCTTTGGTGAGGACTGGTTATATGCATTCAATGAAAACAACTTGCCATGCCCGTTGGTTTGTCATTTGCATCTCTCTTGTGATTTTCAAATGTTAGCACCATGATTGAATTTTAGCTTGTTGAAACCATATTATCTCTTGAACTTAATTCCCAAGTTGAGCGAGCATGATTGATTTTGTTTATTTGATTGAAACCGTGCTTGAGTTGTTAAACCATTGTGATTGAATTGTTTGCTAGGAAAAGTACCTTTGCTTGAGGACAAACAAAGTTGTAAGTTTGGGGGAGTTTGATAATGCTAATTCTTATCATTAGTTAAGCATCAATTTCGTAGGAAAATTAACTCTTTTCTAGCTTGTAACTTGCTTAATCCTCTCTTTTATCTTAGTTTTATGAATAATTGTGTTTTAGGCTACTTTGATGTAATTTCATCTATAATCCCTTTATTTTGTAGCTAATAATGTGCTTGGAAGAATCTCCAACAATGTATAGAGTTGAACCAACCACAACAAGCAAACAGATATGCAAAAAAAAAGAATACCCTTTGTTTTGACATCATCTTGACATTGTTTCGTTTTCCCGAGAGTTAAATTAAATACCTTTTAGGTATGATAAGCTTTACGCATTTAGCTTCAACTTTCTTAAAGGATTTTGACATAATAGTCGTTTAACATTGTGTCTAGGTGTTTTGACTTAGTTGTTTTTCTGTTTCCTAAAATCCTAAATGTTTTCTTAAGGTTTTCTGTGTTAGGGATTTTGATTCTAAGTGTTATGTTTTCAACCTACGTTGTTTTCAGATTATTATTTTGTTTAATGTTATTAGGTTAAACATCAAAACATGAGGATGATTAGGAACATAGACGATTTTGTCTTAACACTTCTGACTTCCTTTTTGCTAAAAAGGTGGTCGAGCTCGTGGCTTACTTCAACATTTGCCCAGACTGACTCGTCGTTCTATAATGCTCGCTCAAGAAAAGGATCTTCTCGAGACCCCAAGAGAAAGAAGACAAATATGTCTTTGTGTGTGAGTATTTCTTCAAGGATTTTGACATTTCCTTTCCTTTAACCAACTTTGAGAGAAATCTTCTTTCAATGATTTGCATGACCCCAAGTCAGCTTCATCCCAATAGTTGGTTGTTTATGAAGGTGTTTTAAGTCTTGTGTAACATCTCGGTCTCACCCATACTTCTCATCTCTCTATGTATTTTTACTAGTTAAAGCATGGTGCCAAGGTCGACTGGGTATCCTTGAATTTTAAGTTGAAATCCTCGTCCATCAAAGCCAAACTTAAATTTTTTGACTTCTTCAACGTATTCTTCTTGATGAGGATGTATTTTGTTGCTCGCTTTCTGAGGGCATCTATGTTGGTCAACTTTTTCTTGAAGATTCAATCGAAAAAAGGTTTGGCCTGAAGACTGCATATCAAGGAAGGCATTATTGTGACACCCGGGCACTGACGAGGGCGGGCAGTGATCGCCGGTGCAAGAGGCATGGTGCACGGGGCACAGACAAGGAGCGGCTCCTGGCAGGCTTCCAGTGGAAGGGGTACATGGACGAATCGAACATACACCGGAATGAGAGGGATCTAGAGACTGTATAGGTATGGGACTATACGGTTGAAGGATAGCTTAAAGGAATTGATTTGGCTACTCATATCACCAAAATGCATTTACTTTTTGGTAGCCTAACCCTTAAGAACTCCATGGTTAAGCGTGCTTAGCCTGGAGAAATTCTGGGATGGGTGACCTTCCGGGAAGTTTTCCCGAAAAGTGTGCGAGTGAGGACAAAGCACACTAGAAAGTCTCGTGGTGATGTGTGGGGGCAGTCAACAGTCCCTGTAAGTTGCCGGGGTGTTACAATTATCACTGATGAAGTAAGGTTCGAGGTGTTTTGGTCGCATCAATGAACCTCTCCATGAAGTGTTTAAGGGTCTTGCTCTCTCCTTATTCTACATTATTCAAGTAGGTCAAGGTGGTTCCTACCACCTTGTAGTCAGAAAACTGGGCTTTAAACATGGTGCTAAATGTGTTAAAGGAGTCCATCGAGTTAGGGGACAACACATAGTATTATTCCAAAGACTGGTTGTCCAATATAGTAGGAACAACAAGTAGTATACCTTAGGTTACTCTAGTAGGCCTTCAGATGGTGATCCCTTTCGGAATGTCGGCTTAGGCTACTTTAGCATGAAAGGGTGGATGCCTTCATTAACAGAGGACATCATTGCTTGGGTATGTCCTAAAGACTTATACATTAAGGGAAAACTTAGGAAGCCCAACGACCTCCTTTTCGATTAGGGTGCTTATTAGGTACTCGGGTGGAATTCTAAGATTCTCGTGGCTTCCCGCATTGGTGGGGAGGACTACAGTCCCTTCTAGAACTATGCTGGTGTGGAGGACTACGGTCACCTTTATCATTGTGGTCCTTGCTCCTTGGAAACTTCCTTGATGCTTAGGTAGGTGGCTTCTTCTCTTTCTCTCTAGGTTGTCCAGTTTCTTGTTTAACGCCTATAGGTCTTGATTTTGCTAAAACAGTTACTACATTTGGGCTTGGATCTGAGCTCGCCTGGCCTGCAACTCCTTGTGATGTTGTCGATGAATCTACTCATTTTGTTGGATCAACATTGGGATCTAGTTTTAGATAGTTGTCATTGGATTGGATTCTATCTCGTTTTGTGAAGCAGAGGACTTCGACACTTGCGCTTGGCATCCAGTGTTGACCCTAAAAGGGCGAGGTTGGGGAGTAGTTTTACCGGGTCCCATGATGGATGCAAAATTTTATTACCAAAATTTAAAGCGTAAGCCTTTCAATAGGTGGCACAATCCAAGTGACTTGAATGCTCTTGACGGTTGGAACAAAGGGAGAAGATCCACCTGTAAAAAGACTCTTTGATACTCAAGTCAATAAGTGAGCTTTACGGTTTATATGAGTATAATAGTGAGTATGGAAATTAGATTGTACTCCTTATGGAAATGCTACGTGTATTTATAGGATTTCTAAACTCTATGAATAAAAGATAATAAAAACTTATCACATATATGATACATGAGCATGATAATAATAATAATATATTATTTAACCAGATTTACCATATATTTTGTTGATATATGATAATAAAATGATATTTATGATGTAATCAAATTATCAAAATTGACTATATATTTTGTTAATATATAGTAACTGTACCAACGAATATTTTTGGTAAGGTTTAATGTTTCGGTATGTCCATATTTTAGTCTAGAATCTCAAATACTTCCTTCTTTTCTTTGGCGTCTCAATTGGGTCCTTTTTTTGTAAAATTGAAGCAATTAGAGACCTACTGTCAAATTGGACAAACAACTGTTGAAGTTTGGGTTACATGGCATCGTTAGTTAGTTCATTAATCTCACGTGGCATTAAAGGCGAGTTTTATATTAAAGTTTTGGATTGCACAGTGGCATTAAAAATGATATTTATGATATAATCAAATTATCGAAATTGACTATATATTTTGTTAATATATAGTAACTGCACCAACAAATACTTTTGGTAATATTATTTAGCCTTTTTAGGCTAATAATATTGAATGAGTCTTGTTGGGCCATGTTTTTCAGTATATTTGTTAGGCTAGGTAGGTACAAAAAATTTTCAATCTCAATTCCGTCAACATCGTTATGTCAATAATTACATCCGAGGTATTGTATGCTTTAGAGCTTAAAACTCCATTGTGATTTTGTCCTTAAAAGGCGTCTCGAAGGGTTAAAGGAGGAAGGTGTATTTAAACTGATCTTAGCCTCAACTCCTAAGAGTTGTGTGACTATTATGTGTAACCGAACATAAGCCCCTAGTCAAGAGATCTAAAAAAGGAAATCGTTTTCACCCTCATGATGGACACCACTCAATTGATCCCAAATTTGTCGATTGATATTGTTAGGGCCAATCACCGTATCTAAGGTATTGTATATTTTGAAGTCCGAAACTTTGTCACTATTTTGTCTTTTCGAAGAGTTAAAGGAGAAAATGTATTTAAACTGACTTTAACCTCGACTCCTAAAAAATGTGAAATTATTGGATGTACTGAAACAGATGATAGAAAAACCCATTAAAAAAATCATTAATGATAAAAAATACACAATAAAACATAAATTAAGTTTTTCTCATCAAATTAGTGTTAGATTTTAAGAATATTAGGGACAATTTTCAAATTCATGAAGAGTTACAATTATTCATGAAGAGTTACAACCATTCATGAAAAGTTACAATCAAGAAATGTAACTAATCAAAATTTGGTATCTCTTGGATTTGAAAGATGCCTGATCAACATCTGTATAAAGGGATCATGTGCTCTATTGAAATATGAAACTTTTTCTCTACATTTTGTCATTCACTTAACACATAAATCAATTTATGAGAATTTTATTCTTGTTTGACGTTAATAAGAGTGAGTATTATTGTTGTATTTCTTCTTTCTATCAAAAGCGGATTTCGTGATCCCTTTCACTCTTATAAGGGACAAAATATTGCTTTTAGGTAAGTGTGTATTTACGCCTAGAAGGTTATATCAAGTCTACATTGTTATTCATCTTGTTTTCCTAGGTTCTTGAAAAATTGTTCGAATAGTATAAAAGCAATATCTTCTCTAAGATGACAACAATTCGTGAGATGCCTACAAACTTTCACAAATTAGGCAAGTTTGAAGGCGTTGGTTTATGACGATGGCAAAAGAAGATTCATTTCCTTCTCTCGACTCTAAACGTGGCATATGTTCTATGTTCTCCCCAACCCAAAGAAAGCGAAACTGAGACATTGAAGGAACAACAGAAAAGGAACAAATGGGAGAATGATGATTATGTCTGTCGCGGTCACATTCTGAACAATATGGCTGATCCTTTATTTGACATATATCAATATGTGGATTTTGCAAAAGAACTTTGGGATCAACTTGAAAGCAAATACATTTCTGAAGATGCATTAAGCAAAAAATTCCTGGTCAGTAATTTTAATAATTACAAAATGATTGATGTTAGACCAATAATGGAACAATTTCATGAAATCCAAAGAATCCTAGGAAGTTTCAAGCAACACAATATTGCAATGGATGAGACATTCATTGTTTCTTCTATAATTGACAACTTACCACCAAATTGGAAAGATGTTAGAAATTCAACAATTACGAATGTTCTCTTGTTTCAACCCCTATGGACCGTAGTTTAAAGATATTACCTAATGGTGGTAAATCAGTTTCACAACTGGAATATGCAAGGGTAATATAATGTTTAATGTATGCAATGACAAGTACAAGGCCAAATATTGCTTTTGCGATAAGCAAATTGAGTAGATATACTAGTAACCCTAGCCTATCACATTGCCAAGCAGTATGTCGAGCAACTCAAGTATTTAAAGAAAACTATTAATTATTGATTAACATATAGTGGTTATCCTTCCTTTTTGGAAGCATATTATGATGCAAGTTGGATTACAAATGCAGAAGATCACTCTTCAACTAGTGGTTGGATTTTCCTCCTTGGGGGAGGTGTAATTTCTCAATCGTCCAAGAAACAAACTTGCATTACAGATTCTACTATGGCTTTAGAGTTTATAGCTCTAGCCTCGACAAGAAAGGAAGTCGAATGGTTGAGGAATCTCATGTTCGAAATACCATTGTTACCAAAACCAATATCACTAATAGCAATACATTGTGACAATGTTGCAACATTGGCAAAGGCTTATAGTCAAGTATACAATGGCAAATCAAGACATATTGGTGTGAGACATAGTTATGTCCAAGGACTCATCAAAGATGGAATTATTACAGTACATTTTGTATGAATAAAGTTTAACTTGGCTGATGGATTTACTAAGGCATTGGCTAAAGATTCCATTTCTAGAATGACAATTGAAATAGGAATGGAGCCCACGATTAATCACAAGTAAGGGAATCTTAAATTAACGCTTAATATGACATTGAGTCTTAAGTTCAATAAGATTAAATCTGTTATTTGATGATTGAAAGCACAAATAATTATTTCAATAGTGCTTTAGATCTGTGATGCTTAAGAGGTTGACTAATTCTTAATTGATTTCTTGAATTTATGTTTTGTCACAGAAACATGTTTGTTTAAGAAATCAACCTATGTAAGTGCGAAGTTTGGCTGCTTCGAGAAGTCAAGGGGGCGTGACTTTGTTGCACTTATGAATAGATATGGACGCATGACCTTATTATGTCAAGTATAACAAGGATATGTAATTTATCTTATATGTAGAATATCTTCAAGACTTCATTATGTATTATGTTGGTTCAAGCGTTTCGACACCAATAAAATACGAATTCCTGAAATATGTGTTCTACTAAGTAAAAGTTCAAGTCTATGTATACTTTCATTTATGTGTAAGATTGCAATTATTAAATTGATGTTTGTGTTAAGTAATTATACAATACTCTCAAATGGTGGAGGATTGTTGGAATTTAAGAGTATTAAGGACAATTTTCAGATTCCTAAAGAGTTACAATTATTCATGAAAAGTTACAACCATTCATGAAAAGTTACAATCAAGAAAGTAACTAATCAGAATCTAGTATCTCTTGGATTTGAAAGATGTCCGATCAACATCTATATAAAGGGATCATGTGCTCTAATGAAATATGAGTCTTTTTCTCTACATTTTGTCATTCACTTAACACAAATCAATTCGTGAGAATTTTATTCTTGTTTGACGTTAATACTAAGAGTGATTATTATCGTTGTATTTCTTCTTTGTATTTCAAAAATGGATTTTGAGATCCCCTTCACTTTTATAAAGAACAAAATATTGCTTTTAGGAGAATATGTATTTATCCTAAAAGATTATATCAATTCTACATTATTGTTCATCTTATTTTCCTAAGTTCTTGAAAAATTATTTCAACAATTATAATTTTATGCTAAAAACCATGTTTTGTATTTAAAATATAATTGCGTGATATTTCATTTACCTTATTTGTACTAATAAGAAAGAGATATTATGGAATTTTAACTCTTCACTGAGTTATTATGTTTTAAAACATATTAACATAGAACCTTCAATAAAACTCACCAAGACAAACTAAACTCTATCCCATGTCTTTGTATTGCCTCAGAAAAATAAAATTAATAACATCAGTAGTATAAAAAAAAAAGAAATAGTAGGAAATAATTTGTTGGTATATTATATTATTTGGTTTAATAAATTTATTGATCCTTGAGAAATTTATTTAGTAATTTCTTATTTTTTTTATCTCAATCTAATCCCTATTTTATTTATGGCTTAATACTGCTTTTGGTCCCTAGTTTGGGAGGGTTTGTTCAATATGGTTCTATCTTTTTTTTTCCATAACAATTGATCCCACCTTTTGAAAAAACTGTTCAATTGAGTCATTTTTGTTCATAGTGGTCCCATATTCAAGTTTAAATTGTTTATTATAGTCCTTATTGTATACTATGATGACATGATTTTTAACATAACATTATGTCAGGACTGTTAAAATAACATTTGGATAGGTGAATGCATGAAAGAACTTATTGACGTCATAACCGGCACCGTTAGAAAATTGACGTAGTAACCAAAAAGGAGTCAATTGAACAGTTTTCCAAAAAATGGGATCAATTGTTATTAAAAAATAAAGGTAGAACCATATTGAACAAAACCTCCCAAACTAGGGACAAAAAGCGATACTGAGCCTTTATTTATAAACGTTTATATTAAATTGATGTTCACATGTTTTGACAATGACCACATGTTTTCAAAAGTTATTACTGAAGAGTTAAAGAAGTTAGGAATTTTTTTTTTATTAAACTTATTATTGAAACATGAGAGTCTTTGCTATTATATATTGCTTTTAAAGTGCAAGATACTTTTAATATTTATAACTTTTTTTCTATATTTAATAAAATATAAATATAAAATGTGTCTAACAAATTGAGAAATCTCTTTATTAATATATAGTTAGTTTCCATTTTTTTATTATAAAATATAACTAATATATATATATATATATATATATATTAAAATCAGTTTTAAATGAAATTATATTTTTGGTGGAGCTTTATTATTGATTTATACAATTTTAAATAAGAAAATTGTTAAAAACATTAATCTAGATTTAATAATATATTGATACTAAACTAAACTGACCCTTCGTATACAATAAATTGTCATAAGGAGGAAATTTAACAAATGTTCAAATTCTAGACACTCTGAACCTTTTCTTTTTTCCGGAAAAAACAAATTCAACTTCCAACTTGCTCCTCCCCAACATGGCTATATTATGATTTATATAGTGCAAAATTATTTGTTATGATGATAAATTAAAAATAAAAAAGTGAAAAGTGATAAAGAATATGAAAAAAAAAGGAAATATCAGGAAAATAAAATTTAAAGAAGAACACTTTTATTCATTTTTTTTTTTAGGAAGATCATAATAACAACTACTACTTCAGCCAGTGATTGCTTTTGCTTCTTCTCACTTTATTCTTTCTCTCTCTCTCTTTCTCTCTCTTTGGCCCTTCAAAGATGCACCTCAATCTTTCCTTTTGGCAAAGACCAGCATCCTCAATTCTTCACAATTCTTTTACTACATAGTTGCTCCCAAAAAAACCTTTGCTTTTTTCTCTCTTCTTCTGAACCCATTTATTTTTTCCCGGAATTTCGATTGTTAAGGTTGTTGCACATCGCGTTTCATTGTCCCTCAACGCCTTTCGGCGGAAATTTCATCTGGGGTTTTTTCGTGGATCGGACCAGATCCTGTTTCTCTCTGATCCAGCTATATTGTTAAGGTATAACTTTCTTCTTACTGTAGTTGAATGAACAAGTCAAAGTTTTTCTCTTGGTCCTTATGGTGTTATGTTACGTTATTAGTTGGTTGGTACCTATGGACAGGGGAATTTGCAATTTTTATTTGTTTATCTATGTTTTTAAAATTGAATTATTTGTTTGTGTCTTGGTATGACCGCGAGGGTTGGTATAACTGTGAGGGTTGTTGTTCCATTTATTTATTTTGGTAGCAAACGGAGGGGGTTATTTTTTTGGGTTCCTGCTATATCTTTAATATATTTGGGATTTGGGGTAATTTTGAGTTTGGAGTTTGTTTGTGTTCCAGATTTGTCATAATAAGAAGCACCATGGATGTTGATAAAGAATTTTTTGCTGAATCCTCTGGCTGCTATCAATTAGTGTTTTTTGTTGATAAATTTAGCAAAGATGATACTATCTTATGATGGCTAAGAGAGTTGACGCTGAAGAGAGGTCATTGTTTCATTGGATGTTGTCCCTGTCTGAGATTCAGTTAGCACATGCTTGGCTAACTTGCTGATTGAGGTTGCTGCTTTGTATGTTTTGAAGAGTTTCAATAAGGAGTTCGTTTTGTTGAGCCAATTTTAAGTTATGATCAAGCAGATACTAAATAGGCTCCCTCGGAAGCCCTCCAAGTCGGGGGAAAGCCGAGAAGGAGGGGTGTTATCAACGCCCTCTTCGACTCCTTCGACCAGTGCAAGGACCACCGATGTAGCTGGCAACCGTTATGGAAATTCAACTGCTTCAACTCTTTCAGGCGTTGTTGATTCTAATTTGGTTCCTGGAGTAAATCATGGTGACAAGATTGCCCAAGCTTTGAACTCAAAACTAAATCTGAATGGAAGTTTTCCAGTTTCTGCCTATGAAGCCTTGCCAAGTTTTCGTGATGTTCCAAATTCAGAGAAGCAGAATTTGTTTATAAGGAAGCTGCAAATGTGCTGTATTTTATTTGACATGACTGACCCTACGAAGAACCTCAAAGAGAAGGAAATTAAGCGACAAACATTGGTAGAACTTGTGGATTATGTGTCATCTGCTAATGGGAAGTTTACAGATGTTACAATGCAAGAAATTGTGAAAATGGTGTCTATAAATTTGTTCCGGACATTTATTTCTCCTCCTCGTGAGAACAAAGCTCTTGAAGCATTTGATGTAGATGAAGAAGAACCTTCCATGGACCCTGCATGGCCTTTCTTGCAAATTGTGTATGAACTGCTTCTAAGGTTTGTCACATCACCTGAGACTGATGCAAAGTTGGCAAAAAGGTATATTGATCACTCATTTGTCCTGAGACTGTTAGACCTTTTTGATTCAGAGGATTCCAGGGAACGGGAATACTTGAAGACAGTTCTTCATCGTATTTATGGGAAATTTATGGTGCACAGACCATTCATCAGAAAAGCAATCAACAATATATTCTACCGCTTCATTTTTGAAACTGAGAAACACAATGGGATTGCAGAACTCTTAGAAATCTTGGGAAGTATAATCAACGGATTTGCTTTGCCACTGAAAGAAGAGCACAAGCTGTTTCTTGTGCGAGCACTTATTCCTCTTCATAAACCAAAATGCATACCAATGTACCACCAGCAATTATCTTACTGCATTACACAGTTTGTGGAAAAAGATTGCAAGCTTGCTGATACTGTTATACGGGGATTATTAAAATACTGGCCCATTACTAATAGTTCTAAGGAGGTTATGTTCATAGGGGAGCTAGAGGAGGTCTTAGAAGCAACTCAACCTGCAGAATTTCAACGATGCATGGTACCCTTGTTCCGGCAAATAAGTCATTGCTTAAGCAGTTCACATTTCCAGGTTAGTTAATTATAGTACTTTCAGTATGTTTCCACTTTTTCTTTTGTTTTTTATGATGATTTTTCAACCCTTAAAATTGATGAAAAGGAGCCTAAATTTGCTTGTTGGTTGTTGCCTAATTTGTGACATAGTGTGGGAGAAATTTGGTGAAGAAAACCACTTTTCATATTCAAATAACATCCTAGTTCAGTTTTGGTTGGGATTATTTCTGGAGAAGTTTGTTCCTTTCTTTTTTTGTAGCTCTCTCAGAAAGTTTGCAAAAATAATTATTTACTTCTTTTAAAATATAAGCCAAACATGGGTCTCAAAAGACATGAATAAGTTGACAAGCATAAGTCAAATGTGCACTATGTTAGCCATGAAACATGGGCCTCACAATACAAATTGTAATGCCATTTGAAAATATTTTAATGTTGGATTACTACCACTAATACAAAGAACAGTTATATACAGTTTTTTCAAATGTGTGCTCACTTTTAACTCATAATATGACTTTTGATTTTCACTTCTGTGAACTTTACTTATTAAAGTTGATGGAGGATATTGGTTAGTGTAGCTTTCTTTTGCCATCTCCAATGTTTTATGGCTTTCACTAAGACAAGTTTGTTTTTGTTTTTCTGATAGACTTTCAGAATGCTTGAACAATGTTTTGGTGAAAGATTTGTGATTTGTTATTTCTATGTGATAGGATATAGGGGGAGAGGACTTAATGGGTTAGAATAGAAGGTGGAGGAATTCTATAAATAAGACCCGGTTTGTGTCAGGGGTATCGAGAATATATATTGTAAAGTCAGGCTTTAGCTTGTGTAGAGAGGTTATGCTCTCAGGGAGGTTATGCTCCCAACCCCATTCGTTGTACAGTGCTTATACGTTCTAAAATAATAGAATTCTTTCTTTCAATTCTATTTTTTGTTGTCTATGAGTGTTCTTAGTTAGGTTCTAAACCCAGGAACCTAACAAATTGGTACGACCTACCATTTCGCAGTGGGGGTGAAGGATCTAGGACCTGTCGTTTCCAGAAAGTTGTCGGATTATCAATAAACTGCAGGATCATCAGGAGCGCTACCGAAAATAGGAGAACTGCCGTTTCGAGAATAGTGTTGGAGAATCAAGAAAGGAAAAAAAAAAAGACGTTACCAAGAACCTGCCTTTCAAAGTGGGGGCGTCGTATTCCAAAACTTGTTGCTTCGGGAAGCTGCCGGAATCAAGAAGTAATCAAGAAACTGTCGTATCGAGACGCTACCGGAATCTGTGAGGGCAATGGAAATTGCGGTTGATAGAAGTAAGGCGCAGACAGTGGTGCTGCGACAAGAGTATGCAGCATTACGCCAAGACTATGCAGCAATACGCCAAGATTTACAAGAAATTTTGAGAATGTTGAGTGGGCAAACCAACTACCAGGACCAAGCTTTCGTCAACGAGAACAAAAAGAGGCAAGAGGAGAACGTGGGTGAGGGAGCAGGAGAACGCCACAAAGTGCAACCCAGCGGGAAGAAAAGGATAGAACTGCCCACTTTTGAAGGGTTCGATCCGTGTGGGTGGGTCTTGAAGGCAGAGAAGTTCTTCGAGTAACAAGGTGTGGCAGAGGAGGAAAGGGTGCTCCTAGCGAAATTCAGTATGGAGGGGACCGCTCGCTATTGGTTCAAAACCTGGAAGGAGAAAGCGAATAATCCTTCTTGGGAAGGCCTGAAGGGGGCGGTGGTGGTGCGATTTGGAGAACGTAAAGGGGGCACCATCTTTAAAAGGGTGGCGGCCAATAACCAGTCAGGAACTGCGGAAGAATACGTTCCGGCATCGAAGAACTGCCAGAACCGAGCAGGAGAGGATTGAAGGAACGGTAGATCGAGTGTTGTCATATGGTCCGAGGTCAAGCGCAATATCCCAGATGAGGTTGCCGAGCGGTCCGATACAGAATTAGACCTGAAGCAGACGGTGTTGCCCATTAAAGGACGAAACCGAATGTTTTCGACCATTATAGGATGAAACCAAACGGTATTGCCCATTAAAGGACGAAACCGAACAGTATTGACGAGGGTGTTCAATCAAGGAGGGAAGAAGGTATTTAGAGATCCAACACTAGCTAGAAGGTGGGGGGAGCCAAAAGCTTTGTCCATAATAAAGGAAGTGAAACCGTGGACCGTGGTGTGGAATTTGGGGGTGATAGGAAGGAAAGAGGAAGAATGGAAGATAGTGGAGGAGGAGTTGCCACCACCTAAGCCTCCAGACCTGAAGTTGCAAGTAGCAGCCAGCGGTTTCTCTCCCTATGATAAGACCACATCACAATGCAATAGGCTCAAGTTTCATTGTTCCAACCTTGAGGACAAGGTTGTTTTGCAGCAGTGTGTAAATGATAGGATACAGGGGGAGAGGACTTAATGGGTTAGAATAGAAGGTGGAGGAATTCTATAAATAAGACCCAGTTTGTGTCGGGGGTATCGAAAATATATTTTGTAAAGTTAGGCTTTAGCTTGTGTAGAGAGGTTATGTTCTCAGGGAGGTTATGCTCCCAACTCCATTCGTTGTACAGTGTTTATACGTTCTGAAATAATAGAATCCTTTCTTTCAATTCTATTTTCTACTGTCTATGAGTGTTCTTAGTTAGGTTCCAAACCCAGGAACCTAACACTATGACCATTTATTTTCTTTGAGGATGCCTTTGCTAGGTTATTTGGGTAATCTGTTACTGAATTGAGTGTAATTGTGTTAATTGTTTTGCGTGACGGTTATTCTTGGGGATCCCTGTAGACCACAACGTGAACTCAACTCAGTGAAAATGTATTGGTACGGGCTGCTCAAAAGATGTTGTACATATTTTCTTTATGTTGTGCAGTCAACTTTGAATTCATTCATAACAGACCAGTGGAAGCACAAACATTGTTTTTCCTGTTTTCTACATTTTTTCTGGTAAAATGAGAAGAATGAGAACAATTAATCTACAGCATACCACTTCTTTAAAAAGAATAAGAAAATTGGGAATTGATGAACACCCTGCACTTGGGGAACCCTCCCCTAAAAGCTAGCTATCAAAGAGAGAGAACCAAACCACCCAGGTATTCTACTAAGTATCCATACTACTCACTGTTGGACTTGTAATGTACAAAGTCCCTATCATACTGCTGTATCTTAGCCGTCGTTCCAAGTGTTGTAGTTTATAGTGTTTCAGTCAGCCTTTTTGATCAGCCCTTCTGTAGTTATGTTCTGTTTGGAGATACTGCTATCAATTGAAAGTACCCAAACTCCTGGAAACCCTCCCTCAAAAGCTAGCTATTAAGGGGTGCAGAACCGAGCCACTTATGTACACACTGAACATCCATTGTAGTTCAATCACCTTATAATTCCCAAGTCTCTGAGTGTGGTAGCTTTCAAGGGGAGAATCAAATCACTTATTTATTTCACCAAACACTTTCCCCTGAGAGAGTGTGCTGTTGCAGTGCATCACCAATAGTTAATGGGTAAAATGGACCAACAAATGTGCGAACTGAAAGTTGCTATCATTGATTTTGTTTTGTTTATGAGGCTCTAGTTGATAAGTAAATTCGTAGAAGGTGTAACAGCCATGCAAAAAATATGAGAAGCTTGGTTAAAGCATACAACAGAATCTATTCGGAGTTTGATTACTATGAAAACCTCACTCTGTTGATGAACTCACAACTACTGTCCTGTATAATTGTAGTTTTATGGTGTTAAAATGTACAATAGAAACTGTAACTGCAGCCTCAAAAATTTTCACTCTTCAATAGATTTATTGGACTGCATCTATGGGAAGGTCACCGTAGTTGTGGTTGGTTACCCCTAACTCCCCTAAGTTGTGACCTCTTTGAGAGCTCTGTTGTCTTAAATGCAACCTCAAGGTTATGGTTTAATCCCAAATAGATTAGTGAAATGGAAAATGTAGAATATATAAGTAGGGTGCACATCTCAACTTATTATTAGTTTTTTAAGGTTGAGTTAGGTTCAAACTCACAGTCTAACATATTGGAGGAACCCTTTCCTATCATTGCTGCTGGTGGATTCAGCTGTCAAAGTGTAATAAATTCCACTTGAAGTTTCATTTCTTCTGCTTTCACTTTCAAAGCTTGAACTTCTTGCATCTATTCTTAACTTCTCATTATATAACTAGCAGTGAAGGATCAGTTGCTTGAGATACCTGAATAGCAAGTGAAGATACTTATTCCATCTGTAAAGCAATATACAGCATGCACTGAGTGTGTATGAGTATGACTGAAAATTATGCTAAATTATGTCTAGTAATTTTTAACTTATTTTATTATTGAAATTAGGAAAGTAGGTACTACTTGACCCTATCTTTGGGTCTTGTGCTCCTCTTACTGTTATATAATCTTTTTCAAATATTTTAAGCAATTGTTGAGAGTTGAAAACATCATTTCACAAAAGACATGCATGCTGTATTCTTACTTTCGTATAAAAATTTCTATGAAATTCAAATAGTGGTAAATGTTACACCATTCTTATAGATAACCAGAATGGTGAGGCTGAAGTGAAGATTTTATGTATTAATTCTGCAAGCCACAAAGACTGCCCCCAATATTCTCCTTTTTACAGACACAAATTTTCCCTGTCCTCTTCCATCATAGCTTAGATTTTGGATTCTTTATTTGGCCAAGGGTCCATAGTTTAGCAAGCTTGTATTATTCTTTTCTTTTTAATACTGATAAAAAGTGGTAATAGGAGACATTTGGTTCAAGATAGATTGCATTGTAAAGAATGATATTCTCAAGAATACTATGACTAGTAATGTTATTTGTAGATAAATTAAAAAACATATTTGTTCAGAACTTGATGCATTTATCAAAGAGTAAGATAGTGTATGCAATGACAAAATAACACTTTCTCCATTAACAGTGCATAAAAATTAAACACTTTCAAAATTTAAATTATAGGAGAAGAGTAAGAATAGAAGTTGATAGTTAGGTTATAAAAATGCTTCCAACATTCCTTTGGAAAAGTAACCTACCCAATCCTCACTTTGGGAACAAATACCAATCAAGCTAAACAGGAATGTTATTTTCCTGGGAATCAAAATCAACTCACTGGGAATTTTAAGGCTTGTTCCAAACATGAGAATGTCATATTCCCTACTTTACTCTCCTTAGAGTAATTTAACAATCCATGAAACAAACACAGAAGTGATCTTACTATTAAACACTGCTTTGAATGCCTTTCCCAAATTTTAGGCAAAAATGTTGCCATTTTACTTCGAGTTGGCTCATCATTCTTGGTGGGATTTTCTAATAATGACATGTATAGCTAACATTGTGAAGCATAATTCTGAAGAGTGGATATTTTTACCACAACCATCACTTTATTCCCATGCTCTTTCATATGTTTTGATTGCTTCTTTATTTGCAGGTAGCAGAGAGGGCTTTGTTCTTATGGAATAATGATCACATCGGGACTTTAATCAAGCAGAACCACAAAATTATACTTCCCATTGTCTTACCTGCTCTGGAACAAAATGCTAGAAACCACTGGAACCAGGCCGTCCAAAGCTTGACGATAAATGTGCGCAAGATATTCGCCGACACCGACCCGGAATTCTATGAAGAGTGCATGATGAAAGTTCGGGAAAGTGAAGCGCAAGAGAAGGATATGAAGTCCAAGCGTGAGGCCCGATGGAAGCGTTTAGAAGAAATGGGAGGCATGAAAGCAACAACCAATGAAGCTGTTCTGGTTTCTCCCAGAACTGCCTCTCATGCCCCTTCTAGCAAAGCTAGTAGAACTCAGTTGGAGTGATCCTTGTGTTTTGGTATTGGCATTGCAGAGTCCAAAAGCATAACTTATGCTGCATTGCACTATGTTGCATAAGAATACAAGGGGTGATGATGATGTGTTGGTTTTTGTTGGTTCCATTGACCTCATTGATAAAATTTCATGGCCAAAAAACGTGGGGTACAAAACAGCTCCAACTTAACAGCATGGAATGAATGTATATATTGGATTGCATGGACAAGAATGGTTGCCTCAAGCCACAGTTTATTTGAGAATTTGTTTTCTAAAGCTGGCCTTCGCTGTTTGATGTTTCCAATGGCTTGAATTCAACGTTTAATCTGCTTTCATACTTAAACTTTGATGGAAGCATCCTGCATTTTTTGTTGCCAATGTTTAGTGTTAATCATGGTTCTTTTTGTGTAGGTGAGTTGGTTGTTTAAGGAAATTGGGCCATTAGAGCTTATCTTATGTGAATTGCTGTGGACGCTCAATTTTATTAAATGATGAAAGTAAATTATTTAGTGAATGTGTTATTACTGATAAAAGTATTCAATGAATCTTTCTTTTCTATTATCTGTCTTTGGAATTCCAGATTGAGATGAAAATGTGCTTTTTGTTCATCTGTCAATTTATTTTAAGGTTTACTTTTTTTGTCTCTGATTTTTCTTGAATATTTCTGTCATAAAGCTACACAATTCTTTAAAGTCTTTTGTGTTTACATTTTTCTCTGTTAGTAGTTGTAGTTTCTTAATAAGTAATAATGTTCACTGATTATGTAATAATCTTGTTGGCAATCCAATCATCTTGTCATCAAATAGTCTAGTGAAACAATCACAAGTAACAATAAGTGTAGTTTAAACTAGTGCTGTAAAAATGGATCATCCAGTCTGACTCAGTTTGACTTATCACGATTTATTAACGAGTTAGAAAAATTTGAATATGGTTCGACTTATCATAAGTTGCTGGATTAATCGAGTTAGTTATTGATTCACTTAATTACAATTTTTTAAATAAAAAGAATTACAAAATTTTTGTAATTCAAAATAATAAAAAAGAAATACAAAATGTTTTTTTTCAATGAGGAGAGTATTTTTTAAGATTTCATAAGATAATAAAATAAAATTAGATGGGTTGGTGAGTCAATCCGATTTATCATAAGTTTAACCCGGATGAACCGAATTTAAATAAATCCGGTTGAAAATTGACCTACATAAAAAATAATTTTTTTTCGATTCAATCCAGTTCAAACCCGTAGTAGACCGAATTGATTCACATCCATTTTGAGAACTCTTATTAATGTGTAACTAATTTAGCTAGTTACATTAACTTCAGTAATTTTCCTTTTCTTTTCTTTTTTTTTCATTTTAAATTATTCGTAAAACAGGAAACATCTCTAGTACTACCGAACAAAACATGAATAACATACTGAATTTTGTTAGCTTTTACAAATATTTAAAACAAAATTACCATCTTTCATGATCTTTCTCAGGTGTGTGTTCTGTCTGTCCCATTCGAGATAATATAAAACCTCATTAAAGAAATTCTACTTGAATAAAACAATATATAATTAAAGTGGGTGTAACTAACAAGTATAAATCAAAGTGGATATATATATTATTCCTTAATGGTTTCTTCCTTGAAAATATAAACTTGTTTTATAGTAAATTTATTAGACACGTAATAATTTTATAATTATATATTTTTTTGTATTTAAGTTTGGTTGATGAACCTCTTATCCAATTAAATTCTACGTATTCACTCAAAATCAATTTAATATTGGGAGATCTTCATTAAAAAACTAAACTAAACATTTGTGTCCCTTTAATTTTTTAAAATATTTATTATTAAATATATTAAATGTTGACTTTTTAAAATTCATATATTGACTTTATCATCAAGTTATACGCATATATTAAAAAAAATGTGCAGTTTCATATATTATATGATAATAACTTATTTATTTTTAAATAAATTTATCCATACCAATCCAGGATTTTGGAATGATTCTGTTCAACGATCTAACTTTATCCAAGTCAAGAAAAAAAAAAAGTAATTAAGTTTTAAGGGTTATAATGATTATCTAATCCTGGTCTTGAAAAATTCAAAGTTTTAAGGGTTATAATGATTAATATTTTTTTCTTGTTTATATGACAAAAAAAAAATGTGCCTTGCCATTCCATCTATCTCTTTTGATAGGTACAATTAATTATAAAATGTTTTATTTGTAATCACAGAAAGGAAAGTGGGCATGAGAAGAAGATTCAATGAACCCAATATATAGATGCATTTTATTTCTATTATAATGTTCCCAATATAATATTTGTAATGTATATTTTATTTAAATTTTCTTTTACACATGGAAGAGACCACATCAAATTGATATTTGAAACATGTTTACTTCTATTATGTTAGAAGTAGGTTTTAGACCTAACTCAACCTCACAAAACCGGCTTGTAAGGTGAGATTTGTACCTCACTTATATATTATAATTTGGTCGATGTGGGACTTCCAACACATTATAGTTTTTTAATGATTTTTACTTTAATTATTCGCAATTCTTTTTAATTTCTTTACACCATATTTACTTATAATTTATTGATGATATTTCTAAAGCAATAACTGAAAACATAAAATAAAATAAAAGTTTGATGATTTATAGATGCAGATCCTGGCTTTTTTTGTATGAATCTTTTATTGATGGGAATTGATAGTAGCTAAAAGCTAGCAACTTTTACATTTAACATTCTATTTTTTAAAAGAAAACAGAAAACGAAACTAACACTGAGATTACTTTTTTTTAATAAATTTTCTAAAATAAATCTCGAAAAATAATATTTTTCTATCGTGATCAACTATTAAAATCTCTTATTATACTCATTCATTCATTATATAACATACAATAGTTGTAACACCAGAACGATTATAAGATAGCTAGTGAATCCCGTTCTCTCTTAGTTGATTAATACATAACCAAACTATATTTATTTATTAGCACAAAATAATATGTATATATAATAATAATAATAATAATTTTGTTATCTCACAATAATAATTTTGTTATTTCACCTTGTATTTGTAGTTGTGGTTTTTACTTGCGATGATCGTATTTATACGAAAACAAATGATATTACAGAAGATATTGTTGATGATTTCAATGTTGTGTAGAGTACGAAACGAATGAAAAACTATTATTGAGATTTTCAAAACATTAATAGTCAATTAAACGTTAAGAATTTTTAATATTTAGTTAAACAAGTTATTAAGGAGTTATGCCTCATTTTTTTCAAAGAAGATCATTAGGTATAACATTGAAAGTGTAACAATGTAAATTTGAGGTTATTCTCAAAACTATTTAACACAACCATAGAGAGGTTTATCAATTACATTTTTCAAAGACAATATTTAGTTTAAAGCATATGTGTGTGTTGAGACTTAGACAATTTAATCATGTTATAATTAGTAGTGCAAGATCAAAATTAGTTGTTTGGATGTGAAAATAGAAATAGTGTTGTTGGTAGTTAAAGGTGTTTGGTTAAAAAAATGGTTAAAGTTTGGAAATGGTTTTGAAAATTCTAAAAAATGGAAAATTATGCATATTTTACTCATTGAAAATTTTGCTTAAGAAAGTCAACACTATGTTTCTTTGTAATAATATTTTATGAGAATTGATGTTCTATAAGTATGATTAGATGATATATATATATATATATATATATATATATATATATATATATATATATATATATATATATATATTGTAAATTTGAGATGATTTGTGGATCACACTGAAAGTATGTATTTAATAAAAAATTATATTATAACACATATTTTTAACTTCATTGATAGTATAGGTCACAAAATCTAATATATAATGTAGTGAAAAATTGGAGAGAAGTTTATAATATTTTCAAAACACATTTTGAGATTTAGAAAGTGAATTAGAACACATCTTAAAGTCTAGAGATTAATAAACTTACTCCGATATATGTTAATTTATATATCAGATACTACGATACGACAAGTCAAGGGTTAATCTTTCATAGAAAATGCTTAATATAATTCTTTTTAAGGATGTTAATAAATATTTCTTGATAGATGTTCTTTCAATATGTATATGTATTTGTGATTTGGAAAAATCTATGTATATATTGTCTTTTTTATAAATTTTTGGTGAAATGAAATTAATTTCATTATTTGATAAATTTTAATGAAATTCTTTTTTAAATTTAAATAGATGAGCATATTTGTATAACAGTAATAGTGTAGTAAAATATTATTATAGATTGAAGAATTAAAAATTAAACTCTATTGACTTACGACTTTTTCAATTCAAATTTGACTGTTTGTTTATATTAATTATCTAATTAATTAGACAGGATCCATTCAAGAATTTCTAATCCTTTAATATATGTTTTTTTTTTTTTTAATTTCATTCAACTTTCACCGATGACAACGGTACACACATCGTCATAACTCATACTTCATGAATTTCATCCATCTAAATTATTTCATTATAAGACATATCATGAAAACCAAAAGTAAAGAGAATTCAAGAATTAATATAGTAGAACCTAATCGTTGATTTTTTTAGTGATTAACACTGTATCTTAGGGTATAGTAAATTAAGGTTTAATAAGCATATGAAAAATTTATATATTTTTAATTGAGATTTAATTAAATTTGTATTATCTATTGAAAATTTTATTTTTATACTTTTAATTAAATTTTTACTATTTTTTAATGATGTAATTATTATATTTTTTTGTTATTTTTCTTACATGTTATATTAAAAAATATGAGGTTTTGTGATTAATAAAAAAAATATTATAGTTAATGTAAAATCTTTAGTTATAAAAATAATATTTTTTAACACGAATAAGATTACACTAATCTCACTTAATTAATGATAAAATTAAACCATAAAAACTCAGTGTTTTGGTAGTGGAATAGAGTTAATATCGGTACCTACAAAATTTGTCTTCTCAGACGTCTGGTCACACCTCCCGTCTACTTATTGTTAACTCCATTTGATCCAGTCTTGGATCCTTCTCCCGAAGTACGTCCGGCCGGGTACTTGTCAAAGGTTTTCCGACGCTCAACAATTAGAGAGCAGTAATAAATGTGCAGTAAATGTGAACCAACTACCTCATACCTTTTACCTCTATTTATAGTTTTTTCCATGGACCCGTGATTAGTAAAAGGGTGTTGCTCCCTACACCTCCCCAAGTGGGACCTATACCTCCCCATTAATTTAATTTATTTCAAAAATATTCTACACCTCCCCATTATTTTCATTATTCCAAAAATACCCTACATCTCCCCACTATCCTTAACCATCTTTCTCTTTCTCTCTCTACATTAATGGAGCATTCATCTCCCCACTATCCTTAA
>NC_028357.1:17062046-17102515 GCF_000741045.1 Vigna radiata var. radiata
CATTTATTAAGTAATTTGAAAAGAAAAAAATATATTCAACAACAAAAATAACATTGAATCAAACTTATTTAAGAAAATATATCTAACTTCAAATTTAAGTTATGTAAATACTCCATTAATGAGCCATGTAAATGCTCCATTAATGTAGAGAGAGAAAGAGAAAGATTGTTATTTATAGTGGGGAGGTGTAGGGTATTTTTGGAATAAAATAAAATAGTGGGGAGGTAGAGAATATTTTTAAAATAAATTAAATTAATGGGGAGGTACAGGTCCCACTTGGGGATGTGTAGGGAGCAACACCCTTAGTAAAATCTTAATAACGGCCCAATACTGGCCCAATACCTTTAATCACGTTTTACCTTAATTCTGCTCTAATGCTCTGACCCTTGATCGTAGCCGGATAGTCTACCTATGATGGTCGTACTCGCTATGGATATTGTATTGGAACGATATAGATAGGGTTAACATGTCACCGGTGAGGGGACGTCGTGCCCGCACCGAGCATGTTGGACGGGCGTTCTTGCGGGGACTTTCGATAACATCGGACCGGTACAGACAAGGTTAGCATGTCACTGGTGGGGGGACGTCGCACCCTCGTTGGTGTGTTGGACGGGCGTCCTTGCGGGGACATCTGATAAAATCGGACCAGTACAGGCAAGGTTAGCATGTCGCCAGTGGAGGAATGTCATGCCCTCACTGAGCGTGTTGGATGGGCATCCCTGATGACGTGTCACACGCCGCCCGATCTCTATGGTACACTAAGTGACACTCCAAAAATTGTACCATCATCTCTACTATAAATCCTTCAAAGAAATTATATAAAACTTATAATATAAAATACAACCTAAACATACACAAAGTACATACATACAAATATTTATACACATGATAAAATAATATATATATATATATATATATATATATATATATATATATATATATATATATATATTAATTTTTCTTCTGGATGTTTTTCTTGCATATATACATATATTTGCTCTTGATAAATTACAATCATCACAATTCACAAAACAAACAACACAAGAAAAGATAAGTTGTTGAAGTAAATTTTTAACTTAAGAAAAATTACATAAAAAAATATTATGATTAACAAACAAGAAACAACTTAATTCCATCAAAACACCAATATAAAAAAAATTATATAAAGACTATACATGAATATATACATCAAAGATATTACCTGATATAATATGGATATCAGATCATATGCTTTGGTTCTAAATGATGCGAGGAAATAGTGCAATTTTGGATTTGAATACTCAAGAGATAAACAAAAACAATTAGAGAAGAATATAAGACAGATGGAGACACCATAATCTAGCAAATTGATGAGTAAATAAAGATTGGTAACAAAGATTTTCATCTTTGATAAGAACTAGAGTATGGGATACTACAATTTAATAGATTAATAAGTCAATCAAGAATCATCACAAAGTTTATCTTTGACAAGAATAAGAGTTTTGTGATAAGAACCAAGAGAATATCTCTTATTGAATTCAAAATTCATACATTAATCAACCAAACATTCAAAGTTTTTTCCAAAACCAAATTACAAATACAACTCATAAACACATTCAAAATAATCAATACTATATGAAACTAACCATACTAATGAAAAGATATATTCCCAATTTAGATTAATAAACCATATACTTTAGCATGCATACTCCAATTACTAAATCAACTTTTTATTATTCAACTTAAAACATTTTAATATAATAATCTTTTAGTAACAACTCAAATAACATTCATCTTCAAATATCTTAAAATATAAAAATAATTTTCAAACAAAACATCATTCTTGTATAAAATGTTCGAAGTCCCACATCAACTAGAATTAAAGCCAATTTATAATATATAAATAAGTGCAAACCTCATTTTACAAGTCGGTTTTGTGCGATTAAGTTAGATTTAAAACATTTTTTAATATGATATCAAAGTCATGGTAGACTTTGTGTACAAACCTCAACCTTACCTTATAAGCTGATTTTGTAGTTTTGAAAAACATAAATAACTTATTTACATCAAGCGTCTTTCTTCAAATCAATTTCTAAATCTAAATAATAAATTCATTCAAAATTTAAAAATTCATAACAAGATATCTAAATATAATAAAATTTTAATATATGTTTTAAAAGTATCAACATTCTCAACAAAGTTTACTAATATTATAGAAAAAAAAAAACTTTAAATGCGATTAGATTCTTAAAAATAAATAAATAAAAGATAAAATGAAAGAAGAAGAAAGTTATTAAGAAAGAGAAAAAAAGAGAAGGTTAAAGGAGAGAGAAGAACATCTTAAATGAATTGAAAATATAAACACTTAAGAAGATTAAATAAAAATTTATTTAAAAATAATGAAACTTACCATACGCATGAAATTTAATTGAATCATAAATTAATATCCTAAATTAAATTTTATAAATCTAAATGGTTAAATCTATGATTCACACACCATACAGTTTGTTTTGAAACTGTAGAGGATAGTGACACCTTCTAACGCCACCACACTTTACACGTGGCGCGGACAGGTAGATCCCCGACATACATTCAAATAATGTTGACAACAGACAATCACAACTCAAACACCAACATAATATAATTTAAAAGATAGTAGACGCCAAACAGAATATTTTGTTACAAAGTCATTAATAAATGCTATAAGAAATAACTAATAAATAAATAGTATATTTACTGTTTTTAAATTTAAGTTGGATGAATTTTACAATGAAAATATAAAAACTATATTAAATTTTATTTGATTAATCGATAATATAATGAAACAAATGTTTATTTCGATTTTCCCGCAGAAATTTAAATTACTTAATATTTTCAGACCAATAATTTAGCTTAATATAATAATTTTTTTTACGTTATCAATTAAGTCAATTAACGTTAATGTAGATTTTTCTAAAGAGCTATCATAGGCTAACAAATATATTATAGACAATATTTATTTTTTTATGTCGTTGTAATAAATTAATGAACTTAATAATCATGTATTTTTAATGTAAATATGGATAAACAACCATTAGTGGATTGAATAAATCATTACATTTTAATATATTTTATCGTAACTAAAGATACGTTTAGAAATTATTATAATTTAGAATATAAATATTCACATTTGAATTAAATTGTATCAATATTAATGTTTATGAAAATAATTTTTGTTACAAAAGTTACCCATGTTCCATCTGTATTCTACTTTTATATATTTTTTTTATGTCCAATTACTCCTAAATATTTTCATTTAATATTTTATTCCAGCAAAGTTTATATAAAGATACATGTCATTTATTTTTTAAAAGTTTATCAATGTAATACTTTATATATATATATATATATATATATATATATATATATATATATATATTTATTTATAGGTTTGCTAACATGCATAAACTCTTTTTTCAGTTGGGATATTTTAGTAAAGTGTATCCGATTTTAATAAACAAAAATATCTTTATATATTATGGATTCTAAGTTTTAAAATCAAAGATACGAGAATAATTTTCATTTTCAAAACTAAAAAAAAAACAAAAAACCTCAAATTGTTACTCATCTCTTTTTCCCTTACTCACCTCTTTTTCATCCCTCATTCCTCTCAATCTTTTTTTTTTTTTTTATCTCTCTCACTCCAACATTCTCTCTATCATCCCTATAGTAGTCCCCACTAAAAAAAATCTAAAAGACTCACCTAACCTTAATTCACATTCCTCACTTATTCAATTTGTTTTTCTCTCATCTTCATCCTCTTCACATCTACACATAGCGTGACACCGCAATTTGTTGTTCTTGCTTTGTCCGTTCATTTGTTTTTCACTTTAATAACAAAATAATTGATGATGTTGATGTTGATTTTTATTAGAGGACTGTGTTATATATTTTCACTTCTGATTGTTATTAAATTTGTAAAAAAGAAAAGTCTACAATAATTTAGTAACACAATTTTCTCTGTTCATAACTCTCTTCAATAATTTGTTCATGTTAAATCATTTAATATGATATGTGCAGGAGCTTCATTTTTTTGCTCTGTTTTGAGGTTGGTTATATGCAGGAAGGTGAAAAGTATATTTTGAAATATTGTTTTCAACGGAAAATATGTTTTTAGAATTATTTTCAAGAGATAACTTCAGAAATCCATTTTCCGAACCATGACTTATCCCTTATGGAATCCCTTTTCTACATTTCTCTTCTGAAAATTATTTCCGGACAACTTAATAGTCAAAATATCAAATCTTACTGAAGATAAACTATTAATTCTAAAATTTAAAAACAAAGTGAGGAAGGTGGATTAGGATTAGGTGAGTATTTGTGATCTTTTTAGTTTAAGGTACTGTAGGGATTACAGAGAAAATGTTGGAGTAAGAGAGAAGAAAGAAAAAAGTTGAGAGGAACGAGGGATGAGAGATGGGTGAGTAAGGGTATGCGATTTCTTGTTTTTTAATTTTGAGAATAGAAATTATTCAAATTCGCTTCATCTTAAAACTTAAAATCCATATTATATGAAGGTATTTTTGTCTACTAAAATTTGGTACACTTTGCTAAAATGTACCAATTGAAAAAAAAAAAACTTACTCATGTTAGCAAACACACACACACACACACACACACACACACACACATATATATATATATATATATATATATTATGAAAATGGAAGTTTTATTCTATTCTTGTATATTATTTTAGGCTTAAACCCTCCCTTGGTCCTAATATTTGTGTGATAATCTCAGTTTGGTCCTTAAGTTTTGAACTGTCTCAATTGGGTCATAATTTTTGTAAAAATGCACACATTTTACCCCAACCGTTAACTGATCTCAAACGACGTTAAGTTTAGCTAACGTGGTATGCTGACATGTTGGCTTAATCCCTTCTTGGTCCTCGTATTTGTGTGAAAATCTCAGTTCGGTCCTCAAGTTTTGAACTGTCTCAATTGGGTCATAATTTTTGTAAAAATGCACACATTTTACCCCAATCGTTAACTGATCTCAAACAACATTAAGTTTAGCTTACGTGGTAGCCAGAGGACATGCTGATGTGTATTATTTAATTATATGAATTATTTTTTAAAATAAGTAGCGTTTCACGTGACACAATGCCTATTATTTAGTTTATTTGAATTAGGAATTTTATTCATCTCTCTGAGAATCAGGGATTTTACATAAATTATCTCGTCGGCTCAAAAAATAAAGTCACCGGAAAACTCGCGTAACCAGTACAATCAGTCTCACAACCTTTTCTACAAATGAACCAACTTGGTAACCTATAGGTTCATCACCGTATGCTATTTATTCCGCTGATAGCAGAAGATAATTGTTGCACAATGAGATCAGTTAGCGATTAGGTAAAATGTGTGCATTTTTACAAAAATTATGACCCAACTGAGACAGTTCAAAACTTGAGGACCGAACTGAGATTTTCACACAAATACGAGGACCAAGAAGGGATTAAGCCAACATGTCAGCATACCACGTCAGCTAAACTTAACGCCGTTTGAGATCAGTTAACGGTTGAGGTAAAATGTATGCATTTTTACAAAAATTATGATCCAATTGAGACAGTTCAAAACTTGAGGACCGAACTGAGATTTTACACAAATATTAGGACCAAGGGATTGTTTAAGCCATTATTTTACATCTAAGTTTTATGTTTTTAATTTTGATTTTTATATTTTAATTTTATTATTCTTCAAAATTAAACTTTTTATACATAATACACAAAGTTAATGACGAGATATTAAATTATAAAGTGACAATTATTTGCCTTATTTTTATAAAAAAAACAAACTAATTCCTTTCCATCTTTGTTGTTATAATTAGTCTTTTTAACACATTTTATTACTTATTGAAAAAAAGTAAGAAAATATGATAATTTTAATTGGAAAAAATCAACAACAATGCCAAATGTATTTTTCTTCAAACAATTAAATGTTATTTTATTTATTTGGTTGAATATAGCAATAATAAACAAGAACAACGTGACTTGAAATTTTATTTACAAATTTAAAATAATTAAAATATGTGCAATTTATTGTACTTTGATTTAATATTATTTTATATTTATTTATTTTTCACTTCTAGACACTGTATCCTGTACTTTTTTGACACGAATATTTAAAGTAGTTGCATAATTAGCAATGTAGTAATAAATTTCAACATTTTCATTATTTACTCATAAAAACTTATTGAATATAACTTGTACATTTAATAAAAGCCATTTTTAATACCTAGCAAAGGTTAAAATCTTATAAATTTTAAATATTAAAAAAAGAATAAATTCATTTTCCCCATACATTGGTAGCTTGTTTTTATGCAAAAGACAAAAACTTTTTTATTTAAAAAAAAATAAGAAAAGAGAAATCAATTGAAATCCCATTTCTTTTTCTCTCTCCTTTGCGTGCTGTGTCATCTTTCTTCTCTTCTTCCTCTCTCTTACCTTCGCCACCGTCGTCCAAACCCAAGCTTCAAATCAGAATCATTCAATTCAAACCTTCAAACTTTTCAAAACAGAATAGAAAAAACCCTAGTCTCATGTGATTTCAAGCTTAATTAACCTAATTCTATCCTAATTAAGCCATGAAATTATCCTAATTAACGGTTGTCCGGTTTCTGCAAACCCCCGAGTCTTCGATTCTACCAGCGATGCCGTCCGTGGCCGTGAAACTCTACAGCGTCTTCTTTAAGTTTCTCCTAAAGAACCGTTTGCAGAACCAGATCCATGCCCCGTCCGAAGAATCCAATCAGTTCGGTGTTACGACCCGACCCGACGAGTCCGTCGCCGCCGCCAACCCCTCCTTCTCCGATGGCGTCGCCACCAAAGATATCCACATCGATCCCGTGACCTCCCTGTCCGTCCGAATCTTCCTCCCCGATTCCGCACTCTCTCCCGAACCCAAATCCAAAACTATCTACAAATCCGAACCTGGATCCGCGGGGAACCTTGAAACGACGTCGTCGCGCGCGGTGCGGCGAAATAGCTATGAGCCCTCAGTGTTTACGCCGCGGGAGGAGACGAGGCGGAGCAGCGCCGGGGAGTACCGGGGGTACTTGCCGGCGGCGGACGGTCGCCGGAAAAAGTTACCGGTGGTGTTACAGTTCCACGGCGGGGGGTGGGTGAGCGGGAGCAATGATTCGGTGGCGAACGATATGTTCTGCCGGAGGATTGCGAAGCTCTGCGACGCGGTGGTGGTGGCGGTCGGCTACCGGCTGGCGCCGGAGAATCGGTTCCCGGCGGCGTTTGAGGACGGGGTGAAGGTGCTGAATTGGCTGGCGAAGCAGGCAAATTTGGCGGAGTGTAGTAAGTCGTTGGGAGGGAGGAAATTCGAGGGTCATCACAAGCATATTGTTGATTCTTTTGGAGCCTCAGTAGTTGAGCCTTGGTTGGCTGCTCATGCAAATCCATCAAGGTTGAATCTCACTCTTTTCGTATCGCACTATTTTTGTAGATTGATCTGATCGTACATTTTATAGTTTCTGATTGCGGGTGATACCGATACGAATATGGTGATTCTTGTTTTGATTTTGATATGAATGGTGCGATGTTTTTTTTTTTTTTTTCTGTCTTCATTGTCTTTTCGAAGTGTTGATAGTGATTAGAGAGTGGAGAGCAGTGTATCAATCTGATCAAGGCATCTGAGTTAGGGAGGAGGTGACAGGTTGAGTAGTTGCGGGGTTTTCAGTGTGGAGGCAGCATGTTTTGGTTGGATTTGTTAATCTGATGTATATCGCAAATGAAGTCGAGATCGACTTGTTATTCCATAATAATTATAGAAGACAAAAGTAAAAACTATAAAATAATTTGAGTTTCTCCTAGAAACTCTTTTATCTAATTTCTCCAAAAGTTGCGGGCATAAGTTGATTTTAACATGGTAGAAGTTTGATTTGTTTTCTCTTTTTATTTATGTTGTGGTAAGTGTTTGTGGAAAAAATTATGTAAACAGAATCTTAGTGTTTTCTAAGAAGATGTCTTTAGAGTTATTCTTTCACTTTTGTTTTATTTGTTTGATGTAGACCATTTTAGGGAAGTTTCAGACTTGAAACAATAATATGTATTCAGCCTTGTTTTACTGGTTAACCTGTTTCCCTCTTGAGTTTTCTTGATTAAAATTACATTTTGATGCATCTTCATGTGCCAAAACATAGACCTGTGCATATATGTGGTTTGGGATTCTCCGTTGTTGCAGAGACTAGAGAGAGCATTGTGTTTAACGTCATGAAATTCCTTATCTTTTGGGGTTTGAGGTTATGGTACGTTGTTCGAGTAGATATGATTTTCAAAAACCATCACAATATCTGTTTTTTCCCTTACTGTTTATTTAATTCTTTATCCTACGTAAGACATAATATTTGATGGCATGAATTTCTTCACTTAAATTGTGTCTGTAGCTAATTATCCTAGTTCTTTGAACTTGACATTCCAGAGAAGCTGATTGCAGAAGGCGTAGGAAGCTTCATTGCATCTTATCTAAAGACATTATGTTTGATGACATGGATTCATTCACTTTTAGATAGTGTCTGTAGCTAATTAACCCAGTGCTTATAACTTAGTGATATGCTGAAAGACAAATGTCATTCAGAGAGAGAAGAGGTAAAGTGATGATGTCCTGAAGAATTTTCTTCTGGCGGATGTCACTTGATGTTAGCACAGGCCATCCTCTGATGGGAAATTAGAGGGTTTTGATGATAAAGGAAAAAAGGCTGGTGGACCTAAGGTTTTGAAACACTGGTTTATGCGAAACTTTTTCTCACGGGACTTGAACTTTTTAGATCTCGGCTGATGATTTCTTTTCTAAAAAATTCAAGTCCAGTGAGAAAAAAGTTTTGCATAAACAAGTGTTTCATACACACACACAAACACACACACACACACACACACACATATATATATATATATATATATATATATATATAATGGCATCCCATCTTTCCCTTTGGAATTTCTGAGTTTATAATTGTGTTAAAAGACATATTCGAAATGTACAAGAATTTGTCTCAACCTTCGTGATGCTAGTGTATTCCAATATATGAACAGTGCTAACACTTACAATCAACTATTAGTATATTGGTTAACCTACACGTGCTTATAATGAAGCCTACTATTGTAATGGCTTCACAGTTCGCATGAACCTTTGATTTCCTCATTTGTGGGGATCTCTACTGACCATTTTGGCGTCATGTCATTCTGTGTTCCATTTTGTGCACTGTTTTAGAATTCAGTTTATCTTGGTTTTGACTAAATTTCTGATCTTGATGATGAATCTTTTCTGTGTATATCTCTACTTACCTACATTAAGATTTATTGGTGTCTCCCTTTAACAACTTCAATACTTACCGTGAAACTTAGTTTGGGAATCAATCTTATTCTATTTAATTTCCTGTTAAGATTCTATATTTAAATTTTTCTTGAGAATGTAAACTTTTAAATAGTAAATTACGTTTTAGAGCATATTTTAGAGCATATATTAGGAGGCACTCGGCATCTAAGTAATTGTTAGACTACTGCATCATTGATTTTGCAAAGACTTGATCTACCTCCTTTGGACATGGACATAAATGTTATGGAATGCTATTCCTCTTCATAACTGGTTTTGTTTGAAACCAAAAAAAGAAAAAAGAGAGAGAAAATTGAAGGGTAACTTGGTCTGTAGATAAGCTGTTGTGTTGTCTTTTAAGCAATTTTTTTTTTGTTGGGAGTTATGTGATCCACTTTTTCACTGCTTAACCTTTTTATTTTTCTTTGGTATTAGATGTGTTCTTCTTGGTGCGAGTTGTGGTGCAAATATTGCAGACTATGTGGCTCGGAAAGCTGTAGAAGCAGGTTCACTTCTGGACCCGGTCAAGGTGGTGGCACAGGTCCTGATGTATCCATTTTTTATTGGAAGTGTGCCCACTCATTCTGAAATAAAGTTGGCAAACTCTTACTTTTATGACAAGGCCATGTGTATGCTAGCATGGAAACTATTTCTACCAGAGGGGGATTTTAACCTAGACCATCCAGCTGCCAATCCCCTTGTCCCAGGCCAGGGACCTCCTTTAAAGCAGAGACCTCCAACATTGACAGTGGTGGCAGAACACGATTGGATGAGGGACCGTGCCATTGCATATTCAGAGGAGCTTAGGAAGGTGAATGTTGATGCACCTGTTTATGAGTATAAAGATGCAGTCCATGAATTTGCAACACTTGACATCCTTATCAAAAGCCCTCAGGCCCAGGTTTGTGCTGAGGACATTGCCATCTGGGTCAAGAAATATATTTCCCTTCGAGGTCACGAATTCTCATATTGAGTAGGATATACCAGAAATTAAGAGGATGGTCGGCGAGAAAATTTTTTTCCTCATTGAAATTATCTAAAGTTCCCAGTTCTGCTACCACCGGTATATACATGCCTAGGGGCATGTGATTATATCACGATTTTTTTCGATGGTTGACCGGTTCCGTGTTCCCTCCACCTGTCAGTTCTTGTTGTAAGATAGAGTTGTTTGAGAGCGGATTAGTTGAACTAGTGAGAGAGAGAGCCTTTCACCTCATTCACTCTGCATTTGGAAGCCCCTATTCCACTATTCCTTGTGTATTATGATGTACTGTTTCTCGATATAAAATTTAGTTATCGATTCTTTTAGGGTCACCTGAAGTAGGAGTTCATTGTTAATTAATTTTGTACAAGATACCAGCTTATTGTTCTTCGATATCATTAAGATTTCAGATTAAAAAACAGTTTCCCTTAAGATACGTTTTAGTGATAGTCGCTAGGATCAAGATATGGAGTTTCTTTAATAATATTAGCTAAAAGCAAGAGCCAATTTTGCTTAGTTTACTTTGTTGAGCACAATGTTAGCAATCGAGGACAACTATTCCATCGTTATCTTCTTGTTGATTGTTAACTTTTAGACGTTAAGCTCCTTATAAATATGCTATGATCTTCACTGGATTGACTCGGTTATTATCACAAATCTTGAGGTAATTGCCCGCCTACCCTTGAACTCCTGGGGGTAGGGGAATCATATGGAGGTTGAATCTATGTATTGAACCTCTCATGAAGCAGAGAGATGGTGCAGGCTGTTTATCATGGTTAAAACTTAAGAAGACCATCTTCATACCCAAGCCTAACAAACCAGTTTGGCTTGCAGGTCTCAGTATTGGAAGCACTTTGAGGGCATGGGAGCCACCACTCTGATCCAGTGGGGTCTGGACAGGTTCACAATCTGTCACTCATTCTAGGCTTATTTGATTTGGTGGAATCTCTGTTGACTGTTCTGTAACCATGACTGTACCAAACATAGTTATGGCTACGGGAAGGGTTTTTCTTTCTGCACACTTTAAAAATCTTTGCTCACCCCTTTCTGTTTCAGAATAACTATTTTGAAATGTGGGAATATCAATTCTAGAATAAAAAAGAGTGAGCCAAAATATTTTATAGTGTGCAGGAAGTTGGGGCCATGTGGGAACGGTCTCGTGTTTCTTTCAACACTAAAGGAATGTTATGAAAAATAGAGGAGAATCAGTTGTTCTTGTACATTGTGTATCATATACGTATTTTACACCTGGTTTGAGTAAGGTGAAAATATAGTTCGTTGAATGTGTTTGTGTTATTTTGTTGCATAAAAGATATCTTGAACATTTCTGGGAAAATGTTGATAGGTTTACTATTAACCTATTTTTATCTTACTATTGTGATGATCATTTTTTTACTTCCTATTTTCACGTTGAATTTGGTTCAATTTCTTTAAAAATGCACTAATATGATTTTTTCGAAAAAAATTGACAGTAACAATGTTACTTTAGAAATGACATTTTATAATCATGTTATGAATAATGAATTACATGTCAGTAATAATTTCGATATCATTAATTTGGGAGAAGAGATTATCACTAGATTGAAAATCATGAAACAACGGAAAACAAACATATTAATTTATTATAATGCTATCTATACCTTAAATGAAATATATAGTAAATTAAGATTCTGAAATGAAAGAATAATGTTTGTTTATAAATATTTAATATTAAAATTCTTCATCACTATTCTGTATTAAGGAATACGATAATGCGGCAAAGTAGTAAAACTTCGTTAAATAATCATGTAAAAGTATTTGGACTGACCTTGTGTTTTCGTAAGTGCTCTTTCTTTTGTGTACATTCTCGTTTACTGTTTTATCTTTATAAACATAATTAATTTCATTAGTTACTCTAATGAATAATTACAAAAATTAATTAAATATAACTACTTTATGTGTATGTTTTTTTTATAATTTTAATATAGATTTAATAATATTTTTATTTTAATAATTATTATAATAATAATAATAATAATAATAATTAGTTTTTTAAATATATATTATTTATAACTATTTATAATTATATATATGTTTCGGTTCGTGGGGTTGAAATTAATAATCATTTGGTCATATTGGAAGTTCATCTACTGAAGGTATTGGAACTTGGAAGTTCACATGTACAGGATTTGTTGGCTCCAACCTCTTTTGATATGATGTTAATGTGACTGCATAGTAGGTGGTCATGGCTCTTACTTTTGCTTCGAGTTCTGCTTCATCGTTGGTTATCTCTTCGATGGTCATCATGGTAGGACATCGTTCAGGACTTCGTCTTTGAAGAGGATTCCTTTCAGGACAATCAGTCTTAACGTATCATTGGAGGTGATCGACTTGATCGACTTGGATCAACTTCTTCATCTTGTCATGAAGGGGGGAGCACTCCTCCATGTTATGTCCCAAGTTTTTATGACATCGACAATGTTTCTTACTGTTGACATTCAAGGGTGTATATTGATGGAACTTCGATCTTCGAGGAAGATCTTTCGGTCGAGAGTTGCTCTCCTTATTGTCATCACCCACAAATTCTTTTCCTTCTTCCCTTTGCTCGCCGTTGCGGTCTCCTGCTATTGGTTCTCGGAAGACACACATGTCTTCTTCTATATGCAAGAACTCAATTGCCCGCTCTTGTAGCTCATTCATGGTTTTAGGTGGCCTAGTACACAGACTATTTGTGAACGGTCTTACTCTCAAGGTTGTTGAGGATGAATTCTTGACTTGCATCACGTGCCGAGTGGTTTTTTTGTAACGGTCCATAAAGACTCTCAGGGACTTGTCCTTCTTTTGTTTGGTACTGACCAATGCAAGATGTGTTAAGCTTTAGACTTTGTTGGTTGCGTACTGCTAACCGAATAGGATACGGATAGTGGAGAAGCTATCCACTGTGTTGGATGACAAAGTATTGAACTATGCCAACACCTCCCCTTCAGAGATAAGGATAAGACCCTACACTAAACAAGATCGCTTTACGAGTAGAACTCTATGGTGTGGGAAAATGATCGCAGATGCTGATCGGGGTCAGTCGACTCATCATACTTCTCGAACACAAGAGGCATCAATTGCTCGGGCATGGATGCCTTCATGACGACAATTGTGAAGAGTACTGCAGAGTTTGCATTCTGAGAGCTCCCCTACTCGCTCCTGTGTTTGCCTCCTGGACTGTCTTGGTTGGTCCCTCAGCCTGCTTGTTCACGTTTGACGGACCAGCCCCGCCTAGTACAGAGTGTTAGGGGATCTATTCTTGACGCATGGTTGCATTCTCATCCCTCAATGCACCCATCTCTGCTTCATGTCTTCTTTGCATCTCTTGAATTTGTGTTTGCATCTCCTTAATCAACTTTAAAGGGTCTTGCTCACTTGTCTCTCCAGTCGGACTCATATTCCTTGTGGTCACCATTGGATTTTCTTCAACTTTCTCAAGTCTCACGGTCGATGCCAAAATGTTTTGATTTATAGGGTTGAGGTCAACAGTCTTCCAAACTATGTTCGTCCAACTCCTAGCATAGGTCTCTTTCGTCCGTCATTCCGTTTGGTCATTCTAGGACTTTACCTGTAGAAGATACTTTGATACCAAAGTTAACAAAGATTCGACAGTTTAGCAATAAATGTATATTAAATGTAACCAACCTGCTGCAATACCTCAAACCTGTATTTATAGATTTTGGAATAGACTTTAGATTAGTGCCGGTCTAATTACGATCTAACTAGTAAAGATCATGCTTTAAGATAAGTTAATCATCTCCAATCTTAATTTTTATTTAAAGTTAACTGTTCAATTTTTGTTATTCGACTAACAGGTTTGATAGGTGTTCATAACTGATGGAATTGTTTAATCCTAAGTTGACCGAATAATCATTCCGTACAATATAAATAAGATATACCTCTTTGGAGTCTCCTTTACTTTTTCAATTTTATCTTCTTAATTAATACTTTTTAAATTTAAATAATTTCTTACAATAAAAATATTATTTTTTAATTTATTATTTTAGTTACTACTCTTTTGAGTTCAAATAATTACTTGTTATAAATAATTATTTACTTTTTTTATCATTATAATTACTTTTTCAAATTTAAATAATTATTTATAAAAAGAATTATTTACACATAATAACTTTAATTTCAATAGCCAAGATTTATTTTATCTATAATTATATTCATAATCATATATACTTTTTATTTTTTCAATTTTTCCCTTTTAATTTTTTTTTAAATTTAAATAATTCATATATATATATATATATATATATATATATGAGTTTGCTAATTTACGTAAAGTGATTTTTCAGTTGGTACATTTTAGATTACAAAAATGTTCTTGTTAAAAAAGAAAACCAACTTTAAATCCAAGGGTATTTTAATAATTTTAAAATTTAATTTAAAATAAAAAAGTAAAAGATAGTTATGAAAAATCCTGATTGGTCCACGAGGAAAGTTATTAGCTTTTATTATATATTTTTCAAAAGGTAGTTGTTTTCTTAAAAAAAATAAAATAAAAGGTAGTTGTTTTTTTAACCCATACGAGTTTTATAAACCCAGACGGGTTCTATAAACCCAGAGGGTTTCTATAAACCCGGTTCTATAAACCCAGACGGGTTCTATAAACCCAGACGGGTTCTATAAAGTCATGGAAATAAAAATTGCAAGAGATATCTTAAATCATGGAAAATATGTTGCCTATGGATGTGGTCCACCCATTTTTTAAAAAACAAGGTAACTATACAAATTATATCTATTTAAAAATATTATAATTAAAAAAAATAACTACCATTCTTTTTATTTTTTATTTTAAAAAAAAATTAATGAATAACTAATTTTTTTTTTAATTTTTAATTAATTTAAATTTTAAAATTAGTAAGTATCCTTATATTTAAAGTATGTTTTTTTTGAATAGGAATATTTTTGTAACCTAAAATTTGGTATACTTTGTTAAAATATACCAACTGAAATATCACTTTATATAAATTAGCAAACACATATATATATATATATATATATATATATATATATATATATATATGTATATATTTAAAAAATACATGTGAAGTACTTACGCTAATTTTATTATAATGAGAATTTCTTTATAATTTTTGTTGTGTACACAATTTCTCTCACTTTTATCTTTTTCATTCTAAGATTTGTCAACCAACTTTTTCGCTTTTATGAAATATTGAAAATATTTTTATTACATAATCATAAAAAAATAATAAAAAAGTAAATTATTTGTTCTTCTATGTTTTTTTCATATATTTTATAACAATTTTAACTTTTTATGTTTAGTACTTAATTTTCATTATAATGATGATTATATTAAACTTTTTAATTATACTTTTATTATTTTCTATTATTATAAAATATATATAGATGCACTACAAGAAAACTATTATACATAGCAAACAAAATTATAGTACAAAACACTTAGTCATTATATGGACTAAAATGCATTATTTTATAAACTAAAACTAAGTATTTAAAATAATCAATTATTATGAATAAAAAATTATAATTGATATTGAATTAGAGTGTAAATTGGTTTCTAACTTTAAATATATATATATATATATATATATATATATATATATATATATATATATATATATATATATATATTAGCCATCTATGATTATTAGTTTTAAATTAGTTTCTATTTTAAAATTAGAAACTAATTAATTGAGACTAATTTAGAATCAATAATGATAAATAGGTTATACAAAAAATTTTAATTCGATTCTTTCGTTTTAAGTTGTCTCAAATTGAATCGTCAATTTTAAAAATACGATGCAATTTGGTTCTTTTCTAGAAGTGACAACATTAACTCGATGACACTTGTTAGTATGTGGTTTTTTAATATTTTTAAACTTGTTATTTTTTTTAAAAAAAATTTAATTTTTTTTTTTCAAAAAAATACTGTCTCATATCAAATAAGGGTCCTACCACATGACAAAGATAATGTATAGTGACAGAAACAATGTCACATGTCAATGTTGAAAAAAATGTATGTGGAAAGTCTTCAATTTAAAACATGACTAAATTGAGATTTTTCATATGACACTTTCTCCAATAGTAGCATGTCACACTATTTCTACCATATGATAGGATTCTCATTTGACATGTGACAATTTTTTTTTTTGAAATAAAATTAAAAAAAATTAAAAAAATAAAGAAAACCACATACTGACACATGGTATTGAGTTAACGTCGTTAATTCTATACTAATAGAAGAGTCAAATTACATCATATTTTCAAAATTGAAGATCCAATTGATACAACTTAAAACAAGAGAACCAAATTGATATTTCTACAAATATATCATTCGATAATTTTAACCATAATAAATATTTCCTCAACTTTAGTTCCAAGAATAATTCTATAATACACAAATATTATAGAAAAAAAAAGCTCTAGAATTCAAGCAACATTTGGCAAGTTATCCCTCAAGAAAAATATATAAACTTGCTTGAAACAATAATCACATCTGTAGGCTAGCACCAACTTGAGTACATAATTTGTCCAAGGTAAAATCTGCAATTTTTTTTTTTATGTTGTCCCTCAAATCAATATTCTAACTCCTAGAAATTAGATTTGTGAGTTTGAAATCATATATGTTGTGCCTTCAAAATTATTTGATACCTTCATTAATATTACAACTTACTATATTACAAATGTATTGTTTCTCCTAAAATTCATTTTTAACCTTGTTTGTGTCAAAATTCTAACTGTCTTCCAATTTTTTTTGAAACCATCAATCAATGATTGGTTGGACTAAACAAGTGGTAGGTTTATACTTGTTGATGATGGAGACTCAAGAAAAAGTGGTTGGACTAAAAATTATGCATTGAAGTTGAATTTAAGTAGTTGTTTATTGAGCTTTAGGATTTGTAATATGGAGCTAAATTAAACGCATCATTAACTTGTAGCTATCTGACATGTTAAGAATTGTTACTTTCTTTAATGTCAAACTGTTTTGGTATTTAGCATTGAGAGTATACGTCAATTAGTTCATTAAATTTTCTAGATTTATTCAATTTTAAATTCGAATTTTCTGTTGGGTTTGTTTTTTATTTTCATCTAATATGTTTTTTAAATATATTCGTTTCGATATATTCATATTGTCTTAAAATATTTTAATTATATTTTGAAAGTACAATAATAAAAGAACAAACCAACAATCCTGAACTGTTCAAATAGGTGATCTTATGTCTCTCAAAAGGATGAAATTTTATTGAAAATAATAGTATTGTCAAAATAGTCACCCTGTCCGACCCATCACGGGTTGGTCACTTAGTGAACCAATCTAATTCGACTCATTTATTAGCGAACCAGAAAAATTCGAAATTGGTTCGACCCACCAAGTTGGTAGGTTAAACAGGTTGATTCACTGACTCAATTATAATTTTTTTAAAATAAAAAATTACAAACTTTTTGTAATTCAAATATAAATAAATTTCACCTTAAACTCAAGACAATTCAAAATAATAAAAAAAAAGTACAGTATAAAATTCACGTATAATGAGTAGGATGATATTTTTTAGGATTTTATAAGATAATAAATTAATAAAAATAAAATTAGGTGGGTTGGTGGACTAACCCAGCTCACTACGGATTCAACCCGGATGAGCTGGGTTTAAATGAGCCGGGTTGAAAATTTACCTATATAAAAAAAATGCATTTTTTTCTAAACTGATTTCGTTCGAACCCGTGGTGGATCGAATTAGCCACGAATTATAACCCATTTGGACAACTTCTGAAAATAACATTACTAAAACACATACTACGTACAAACTTTATTTTTTGTTCTAGCTAGAAGATGAACATAGTAAATGTTATGTTTGCAATGCTGATTTAATACTAATTTATAGAATTATTATGAATGTGAAATTGATTTGTATTTAATATTATGGAAACTGATTTTAGTACTACTATTATGGTTTTGATCATATTGGTCTTTGTTTTTTCAATCACAGTTAACCTACACAATGAAAATATAATTTTTTTTATGCTTTGAATTCTAGTGCAGAATGCAAACACATATTTCTAACCTAAATTGCCAGTGTTGAATTGATTTAATTCATATATTTAGGATTACCAATTTGCATTTATGAGCAATTTTGGAGCAAAATTATATTGTTTTTAGGAAAAGTTATTATTATTGGCCTCTCGAGACACCGTTACCAAAATTTAAATTTCCTCACATTTAAAAAATATATAACCAAAGTTATTTGTAATAAATAAATATATAATATTAGAGATGACACAGAAATTGTTAAATTTGAATTTCACAATTTATTTTTACTTTTATCATATTGTTCAATAAAAATAAATTTTTTGTTACATTTTTATTTCATTCTCATTGAAGAACGAATATATCTTGAATTATACTCGTTCCGTTATTATCTCAAATATTAATCAAATAATTGTTTACAAAATAATAAAAACCACAATAAAATACATATAATATTAGTAACTATTCAATATAAAATGATACACATGTTCTATCTAATATTAAATATCAACAAAGAAATTATAATTAGATAAAAATCAAATAAAAATATAAAAAACCAATTTAGTAAAACTTAATTTTTTGTTCTATCTAATATAGGTGGTTTAAATTATTTAATAAGTTAAGAATGTGTTGTAATTTAAAAAAGTTTAAATTATCGGATGGTCTCATATTTATATGAGAATTTCAAGTGGTCCTATTTTTGTAACGGTTTCAATTAGGTCATAATATTTATAAAATTGAGTTAATTTTGTCCTATCCATTAAATTGTCATAGACGCGTTAAACTTTGATGACATGGTCCAGACTTAAAATGTTGACGTAGCAATATTATATTACGTGAAATTTTTGTTAGGTAATCGGTTTATGACATGGCACAAAAATTTAATTGAAAATGTTAAGGGATTGAGATTCCTCCATCATCTTCATCATCCTCTATCGTCTTCATCACCCTCCACCGTCAATTCTGGATAGGGATTCCGACCTAGGATGTGGCTCCGTTGAATTTCGCCACTGGCCGGACGAGGTGCGAGGGAGAGTCGACTGAAGAGGTGAGGTTCATCTTGACAATGCGGAGGTTGGTGACAGAGAATTCAGGATGGTGTGAGCGGTACAAAAAGACCATAAATAACAGGAACCTAAATCAATTTCATCAATTCGTCTTTTTCGTGCAATGCCTCCATGGTTGTTGCAATTCGCAAATCTCTACAAGCCTCCTCCATGGCAATAATAGGAATCCCGAACTTGGAGAGTAGGGAAACCCTTCCGCCATGAAATCAATCTCCTTCATGCATCCCCTACTTGTGACGGCACAACCTTTTCTTCCCTTGCAGAATAAAAAATCCTAATTTGCAACGTCATAATTCTTTAATTAATTTAAATAAAAATTTCACTTAATCAAACAATGCACATCAGCATAAACACGTCACTAAAACTTAACGTCATTTGGAACAAATTAACGGCTAAAGTAAAATTGACTCAATTTTACAAAAAAAAAATATGACATAATTGAGACATTTGCAAATATAAGAACCTAACTAAAATTACCATATAAAAATAAAGACCAGCTGAGGTTTTAAATCTTTTAAAAAAGAACAAATACCACAAAGAAGAGAAATATTTGTGACAGGTCTATAAAAAAAAGTACACGCATATTCATATTTATTTCTATATTTAATTTAAAAAATCAAGTATTAATTCATTTATATTTGTATCTAATAAATATGAGAATTCAAATATAATCATATTCACAAATTGATTTTTCATCTATATTTATATATTATCACTTTAGTAACATTCTTTCAACGTATCATAATTTCTTTTACGCATGATACATGTCACTATTAATTTTTTTTTTAAAATATGATTTCTTTTAGGCTGTGTTCTTTTGTGAAGATTTGGGAGAGATGATCTGGGAGAGATGATTTGAATGTATTTGAGTGGATTTAAGGGTAATTTTTTTGTTGTTTTTTTTTAGTGGATTTATGGGTAATTGAGAGTGGATTTGAGGGTAAAGTTTGTGAAAATTAGTGTAAGATTTGATTGATGTGATAGATTTAAAAAATTAGTTTAATTGATAAAAATTGAAGATTACCAAAATACCCCTAATTATTAAAGTAATATAAAATGTAATTTTTTAATGTTATATAANTGTAAAANTGTTTATAAAAAATAAAAAATTAAACTTAATTATTATTATTATTACTATTATTATTAGTAAAGTATACAAGCAAAAGATATATAATAAATGGAAGTAGAAGAGAAATAAAGTAAAAGTTTTATTTGAATAATAAAAATTAGGAAGAAATAAAAGTAAGGAGATGAAAAAAAGTTGAGGCTGGGGCTTGGACAAATATCGACACGTGGAAGAAAGAGAGGTAGACATCAGGAAAGTGGAGGAGAAATTGTGCATTTTGTATCAGGGGTAAAAAAGATATTTTACTACATTTACCCTCAAATCTCTTTATATTGCAGGGATGAGAAAAAACACTTTATCTCACAAATTAGCATAATACATTCCCTCCAAATCTGTTAATGCGAACACCATTATTTTTTATTTCCTCGCTTTCCAATCCGTTTGAACAGTATAATCTGTTCAAACGAACGGAGCCTTAGGGTTAAATATGTTTTTATCTTTTAACTTTGAGTCAAAACTAGAATTAGTTCCTCTTCAAAATTTTGGTCTAATTTAGTCGTTCAACTTTAGAAATACATGATTTTAGTCTTTTTAACTAAATTTTATTAAGTTGTTTTGATGTTTTAAGCATGTTTCCTGATAATATTTGGGTTGTTTATACTGTTTGACACATTTTTACTCCAATTAAAATAAGTTTGAAACATCAAATAAAATTAATAAAATTTAGTTAAAAAGAATAAATTAGAAAACTAAATTGAACTAAAATTTTAAAAGAAGATTAATTTTAATTTTCACTTAAATAAAACATATTTAACCCTTTCTTTTATAATGTCAGCAAAAGTGAAAAGTTAATGTAATTTAAATATATATTTTACTTTTTTAATTAAAAATATTTATGGTATATATCTCTTTTTTTTTCTCTTGCAATTTAGTTTGTTAATCTTGCACATGTGAAGAAAGACATTCCAACTAGATAATTATTAAAATAGTATTAAAAATATAGCAATTATTTTTAAAAATGTAAAAGTATTCAATTATTTATTTCATTAGATTAACTATTTTTTATCCATTAAAAAGGTACAATTGTCAAATTAGAAAATATAAAAAAGTTATCAGATAGTAGTTGCATCTGTTTTGCATAAATAATAATTAAATTACATTTTTTAAATATTATATGTTATTAAAAAATTATTCATTTTAAAAAATATCTGTTAGGAAGTAAAAAGCATTAAAAAAATGTAGCAATTAATGTTATCAGTTCATTAACATTTTTTTTATTTTTAAATCAAACTTTAAAAATTTAACATTTATGATGCTCAGTAAAATGTCATCGAAAAGCGTAATATTTAATGACATTAATGTTTCCTTTAAAAAAAATGTTTTATAACTATTATTTTATATGGAATAAATAGAGTTATTTTAATACAGTAGTTGTGTAATATTTTATTTTATCTAACTTTTTTTTTGTTAACATGTATATATTATTTAATAAAATGATCATATTGAAATTCTAAAAACAATGATAAAAAAATATTAACATATAAAAAACAATGGAAATGAAAAGTTAAAAACAACTCAAATGTTTTTACTTATATAAACTACTTTCTCAAGATTATTTTGTTAAAATTGTGTCAAAACGTATATATTATTTTGCTAATATGAATCTTATATTACTAGTACTATATTATTATTTTTTTTGTGTTTTTTTAATTCATATTCAGTTAAGGAATGGTTATTTTTATTTATTTTATCTCTTCATATTTATTTATTTCGTTTAATTTATCTTCTGTTATTTCTATTTATTAATTTCATTTCAATTATCTTTGGTTTTCTATTGATCCTGTTAATTTATACTTTTGTTGTTATATCTGTTTATAACATTTTAAACAAAAAAAAATTTAAATTTTTGCTTTGATTCTTATTTTATTTTATTTTGTATTATTTTTAAACATCATTATTCTAACTTTGATATTTTTATCTTTTAATAAATAAAATATTATTTAATAGGACAAAAAGAAATTAATATAAATTTGTTAATTACTTAATAAATTGTGTGTGTTTTAGTAATTCAAAACAAATTAGTATTGAGACAAAAATCGAGTAAATATATATCTACCTATTCCTCTTAAAGAAGGAAAATTAATTCATCCTCATTAGAATTCTTCAAATTCATATTGATTTTGTTAGAAAATTTTAATATTGAGTAGGTGTGAGTATAGATAATTTTTAATTTTTTCAAATTAGGTATGAAAACATTAATGTGTATGTATATATTTGTCTCATCTCATACAGTCTAATATTCATTTTTACAGTAATGTTTATGTATATATTTGTTTGATTCTCATACTGTCTAATACGTCATCCTATTCATCTTTATTTTAAACTATTAAAATAATTTTAATTTTTTAGGTAATCTAAGTAAGTTGTGTTAATTTTTTTCCAATAATTTCATAACTTATTTACAGGATACTTTTCTAATCATTTTTTATTATTTTCCATAATCATTTAATAATAATTTAATTTATACTGGATAATCTTATTTGATATTTATATAATTATAATTTTTTAAATATTTTATATTAAAGAAAGAAATAATATATCATTTTGATAAAAAATATATTATGTTTTCTTTATTTTATTTTATTTTTGCAAAAATATTATTTAATTAATATTTAAAACAATGAAGGAACAATATGAACAAAAAATGTTATACTTGTTAAGGATTGAAAATAAAGATAAATTTTTAATAAGAACGGGTTCAAACTAGTGTATTTGTCATTCTATCTTATATCACAATTAAAACATAAGGAATGAATAAATAATATATATATATATATATATATATATATATATATATATATATAATGTTTACGTTAAAAAATATTAATAATTATTCATAATTAATAAAATTATTTTTTAAAATAGAAATTAATGAAATATTAAAAGATATTATAACAAATATTTAATATATGTTTCACCTTTCCAGATTATAGACAAATACGAGAATACAATAAAACAATTTATTTATATTGTCAAATTGTATTTTATTCAAATTCAAATTAAAACTAAATAAATGTAAATCTATAAAATTAAATAAGTAAAATAGAACGTTATCATAAGCTTAATATACACTTATTTTGTAACATATTATACAAGTTAGTTAAAAATAATAAATATTTAATTTATAGAAGTAATTTGCTTAATCTATTTTCTTATAGATATCAAAAATTTTAATTTAAAATAAATTCTTTAGATTTTTGCTATCATAAATATTTAAAAGCTTTTATTAAAAAAAATAAAAGAGACGTTGGCGTAAGAAAATTCCTTTATTGATCTTATCTTTGATGATATTAGTAACAAAATATAGAATCTGCCAGATTAATGTAGAAGGAAACGTAATCCATGAAGTAATTCTTATCTTGCTGTATTATTTTCAACAACCATACACGTGGCGCATTATTATTAGTTAATCCATTGATAATTTGGTCTTTCAGTAACCGCAATCACATTATAAATACTACTCCTTCGTCATCCTTCTTCGCATATATCCTACACTATAATCCCAATTCTCAATTCGCAATCTCAAAACCCTTGCTCTTTTAATTCTCCTATTCGAATTTCCATCTCAATTCTCAAGGTACCTTTCTCTTCTCTCTCTTTTTCTCAGTTTTTTCATTAAATTAGTCTCACTCTATTTGGGTCTTCCTCGTTGATTATATCCACTTTTCGGTCGGTCATTTTTTTGTCGTGGAACTAGAATTAATAATGTCACTTTTATTGTTCTTTAATATGTTTGTTTTATGCAATATTTTTTCGGTTTTAATTAGGGTTTGTGACTCAATTTGTTTTTATAATTTTTAAGGACCTGTGGTTTGTGGTCTGGTTGGATCTGTACTCTGTTTGTTTCTTGCAAAATGTCCCGTATACTTTCTTGGTTTTTAATTTAGGGTTTGTGATTGAATTATTTTCAGTCGTTTATGGGGGATGGAGTTTGTGGTTTGAACTAGAGTTTGTGGTCTGATAGATTCTGTAATAGGTTTGTTGTTAGCCAAACTTCCCATATAAATCCTCGGTTTATAATTAGGGGTTTGTTATTTGAACTCTTTTGTCATTTCTGAGGCTAGAGTATGTGGTTGAACTATGCCTACATATCTATGTTATTGACGGTTTAGTTTCTGANTGAACAGATGCAGATCTTTGTGAAAACTTTGACTGGCAAGACCATAACCCTTGAAGTAGAATCGTCTGACACCATTGATAATGTCAAGGCTAAGATCCAGGACAAAGAGGGTATCCCTCCGGATCAGCAAAGGCTGATTTTTGCTGGTAAACANCTTGAGGATGGGAGAACCCTTGCCGATTACAATATTCAGAAGGAGTCCACCCTCCACTTGGTGCTTCGGTTAAGGGGTGGTATGCAGATTTTTGTGAAGACTTTGACTGGAAAAACCATAACCTTGGAGGTGGAGAGTTCAGATACCATTGATAATGTCAAGGCCAAAATCCAAGACAAAGAGGGCATCCCTCCGGATCAACAGAGGCTTATTTTTGCTGGTAAACAGCTTGAGGATGGGAGAACCCTTGCCGATTACAATATTCAGAAGGAGTCCACCCTCCACTTGGTGCTTCGTTTGAGAGGTGGTATGCAAATTTTTGTCAAGACTTTGACAGGAAAGACCATAACCTTGGAAGTGGAGAGTTCAGATACAATTGACAATGTGAAAACAAAGATTCAGGATAAGGAGGGTATACCCCCAGATCAGCAGAGGCTTATCTTTGCCGGGAAACAGCTTGAAGACGGAAGGACCCTTGCGGATTATAACATACAGAAGGAATCCACTTTGCACTTGGTTTTGAGGCTTCGTGGTGGCATGCAGATTTTTGTGAAGACTTTAACGGGGAAAACCATAACTTTGGAGGTTGAAAGCTCTGACACTATTGACAATGTAAAGGCAAAGATTCAAGACAAGGAAGGCATCCCACCCGACCAGCAGAGACTTATCTTTGCTGGGAAGCAGCTGGAAGATGGGCGTACCCTTGCAGATTATAACATCCAGAAGGAATCCACTCTGCACTTGGTGTTGAGGCTTCGTGGTGGAATGCAGATATTTGTGAAGACTCTGACAGGGAAAACCATTACCTTGGAGGTGGAAAGCTCTGATACAATTGATAATGTGAAGACAAAGATTCAAGACAAGGAGGGCATCCCACCAGATCAGCAGAGGCTTATTTTTGCTGGGAAGCAATTGGAAGATGGTCGTACCTTGGCAGACTACAACATTCAGAAAGAATCCACCCTTCATCTTGTCCTTCGCCTTCGTGGTGGCCTTTAAGCGTTTTTCCTCTTAGTGTTACTAATATCAATGTCATCTGTGTGGAATAACTATATTTTTAGTGATTTCTCGAAAAAATTGTGATGGTATGAGTGAAATTTTAAATTAGATGTGTTAAATGTTTGGTAGTTAAAAGTGTATGAGGTTAAATGTGGAATGGAATAGATTTTCAAACTAATAAGATAAGTATATTTGATTCTATTTCACGTTTTTCAAAAATAAGACGAATTGTTAGTAGTGATAAATGTTTAATTTGAATAATGTGGTGTAGTTGGTAAATCTTATATGAAAGAATGTGATAACTTGCTTTACTTTTATTATATTTGTAGTTCTCAACTAGTCATGTGTTACATGAAAGAATATAGAGAATATTTTTAACTGAGATTGTTAAGCATCGATAAAGTGAAAAATGTTTTATTATATAAACATTATATATAGATATGTATGTTTAATTCCTTAAATGAGATGAATTTTTTACTATAAAAAATTTATGTGTATTTGCATGCATGAGAGAGATCTTGACATGTTTAATAAAATATTAATAGTTATATATATAGATTTGTTAAAATAATTAAAATTTATAAATTAATTTAGTTTATTATGAGTTTGAGTTAGTGAGATTATTTTTTTTACGGATTTTAGTATAAAAAAAATGGATTTGATTTATTAAAAAGTTTTAATACGAATTAAAAATGGATTCAATTTATTATGAATTTATACGTTAAGATTAATCGATTTTAAATATGAATGAATGAGTTAATTTATTAAATAATAAATTTAAAATTAAGATTTAGTTAATTCATTAAATTTAAAGTTTTAAATTCATTTATAAGTGAATTTTTAATCATTTTTAATGAAAAGAATTATTTTAAAAATTACTATTATTATTATTTAATTCAACAAGCATCTTATTCTTAGATATGTTTAGTTACAAGGATGAATAAGAACTATGTTATGTACGTAGAAGCTAATTTTATTGGTTACAAAAAAAATTTAAAATTAACAAGATGTTAGAAAAGCTAGAAATATTTGTTTTTTTTCAGATTATCATGATGTCAAATAACCTAATAGACCTGAAATAGTTGGGTAAAGACATATTATTAGTTGTAAAAATTTATCAACTAAACCCATGATTCATATGATAAAATTAAATCCTAAACAACTAAATTTCATTTAATCATAATATATATACATTTAAAAATGTTTTTAATAAAAGGAACTTAAATTGAAAATAGTATAAACTACTTTATAGTTTCAATGTTAATTAAGTTAATCTTTTTAACCTCTTTTACTTTTAGCCCTTATTTTTTTTTTTTTTTTTTTTTTTTTTTTTTTTTTTTAAAAGTAAACCCTTACCTATTTTTTTTTCTAAAAGTTGTTATCTTGCGGATTATATGATTCAATATGTAAGTTCTTGAAAGTTTCTTTCTAAACAAACCGATTTTTGTGGTGCACATAACACATAACTTACACGTATTAGGCTTCACATAATAATGATCATTAGATTATATGTATATATAGAGAGAACTATGAACATGTTTTTGCATTGTCACTTTCTTCTTAATACACTCTTTTCATCTGTTTGTGTTAGCTAAACTAGAAGAGAGATCATGGCTCAAAAGGTCAAGATTGGCATCAATGGTACTCCAATAACCCTAATTTTCTCTTCACAACTTTTTTGAATTTTTCTGTCAAATTTCTCAATATTTAATCATTGGTAAAGAGATGTGTAAAGAAAATTCTGTTGATGTTTTTTTTTTTTTAAACCTTGGTAATAGTTAATTATATGTAATGTTGTTCACTTGGTTATAATGATGAAGGATTTGGAAGAATTGGTCGTTTGGTTGCTAGGGTTGCAATGCAAAGAGATGATGTTGAGCTTGTTGCTGTTAATGATCCTTTCATCTCAATTGATTATATGGTAAATGAAGTTCTTATTACTTCTATTTTCTTTTGTCTATTAATGTTTAGTAATTTCAAGTTCTTTGTTGCAGACTTACATGTTCAAATATGATACTGTTCATGGCCAATTCAAGAACTGTGACGTTAAGACCAAGGATGATAAAACCCTTCTCTTTGGTAGTAGCTCAGTTTCTGTCTATGGTTTCAGGTACAGATTCATTTTATTAATTAAGTATATTTGATAAAATGTGGTTTCAATTTCACTAATATATTATACAATTAACCATTTTTTTTTATTTATTTTTAATTAGGAACCCAGAGGAAATTCCATGGGGTGAGGCTGGAGCTGATTATGTTGTTGAATCCACTGGAGTTTTCACTGATAAAGACAAGGCTTCTGCCCACTTGAAGGTTTGCAAACACTTTCTCTAGTAAAAATGAAAATCTTAAAAAAAAAAAATAATTTTTAGATATAATTACACACCGAATTTATAAGATTAATACATTAGACTTGAAAAATATTGATACATCTAAATTTTTTACTTTCATTTAATATTATCTTTCTTTATTTTTTATTCTCTTTTTTTTTTTGAAAAAATACAAATGTTTATATTTTTATCACCATTTTATGCTTATATTTTGTGTCAACTGAATACAAAAGTGTGTGATGGTATCCACACTTTTTAGACTTTAATCTATTTTTCTAGAAAAATGATTATGTGATACACCTAATTTTTTTACATTCATTTGACATTATCCTTTTCTACTTTTTTACTTCTTTCTTTGTTGAAAAAATGTAAAACTTTACATTTTTACAACCAATTTAATCTTATATTGTGTATCAAATGAACGTAAAAGTGTATCATGGCACCTTTATTGAACTTTCTAACTGTTTGATCACATCCTTTCATCTTAGGGAGGTGTAAAGAAGGTTATAATTTCTGCACCAAGCAAGGATGCTCCTATGTTTGTTGTTGGAGTCAATGAAAAAGAATACAAGTCTGATATTGCTGTTGTTTCTAATGCTAGTTGTACCACCAACTGTCTTGCTCCACTTGCAAAGGTAACCCATTGTAATCTATTGAAGTTGCAAACAAAGACTCTCATTATGCACAAACAACATCCAAATTAACTGACAATGTCCAAATATATTCAGGTTATTCATGAAAAATTTGGAATTGTTGAGGGTCTCATGAGCACTGTTCATTCCATGACTGGTAAGTGTTATAGTGCTTTGCATTATTTTTGGTTTCATATGATTCATTATTTAACCAACTTGTCTTTCTTCATTACATAGCCACTCAAAAGACTGTTGATGGACCATCCATGAAGGATTGGAGAGGTGGTAGAGCNGCTTCCTGCAACATTATTCCTAGCAGTACTGGGGCTGCTAAGGTATCTAACATATAATGCAAGAAATGTTATATTATTTTCTTTCTATATTTTTATATTTACTACAATATGTTCCTCTTAGTTGTATAATCTTCTTATACTAGTTTTGTATCCACAACAATTGTTCTTGGAAATAACAATGTCCCTTTTGGAATTGTTCAGGCTGTTGCTAAGGTGCTTCCAGCCCTTAACAACAAGTTGACAGGAATGGCTTTCAGAGTTCCAACTGTAGATGTTTCAGTGGTTGACCTCACTGTTAGGCTTGAGAAAGGAGCTAGTTATGATGAGATTAAAGCTGCTGTGAAGTGAGATAAACCAAATTTTCTAGCTTTCAAAAACTGTTTTTCTTTATATTTTCAGATGCAACACATTCAATGAGTCCTCATCACATGTATCCATTTTTGTTCACAGGGAAGCATCTGAGGGAAGTATGAAGGGAATCCTTGGTTACACAGAGGATGATGTTGTGTCTACTGATTTTGTTGGTGACAACAGGTGATGCATCTAACATGATCAAGTTTTTGATTTTTATCTNAGTTAGAAGAATTTAGGAAAAAGGATTAACAGCTAACTGTTTGTGGCTTATGTTTAAAAGGTTGTTGTGTAATAAATCTTACTATGTTGTGATGTATATGGTGGCAGGTCAAGCATTTTTGATGCAAAGGCTGGAATTTCATTGAACAACAACTTTGTGAAACTTGTCTCTTGGTATGATAATGAATGGGGCTACAGGTAAAACACAGTTCTATGNCTTCAAACTGTTTATCTTTTTTCTTTCAAACCACATTAAGATGTTTAAAAACAACTTAAACTTTTGATGGAACAACCTTAGTATTGTTTAAACAGGAACTGCTATAAAGCTGGTTCAATAATCACATCTTTGCAGTGATTCAGTCAATTCTGCATTATTTAATACAATTCGTTAAGATAATGTTTTTAATATAGCACAATTTCCATCTAAATTTTTCTTTCTTTCTTTTCTTTCAGCACACGTGTTGTTGATTTGATTCGACACATGGCCTCAGTGTAATGATACACGGAACTTGGTCCAAACCTCAACCTTTTGCAGCATGAAATAAAATGAATAAAATGATATCAACGAGCTACGAGGAGTTTGGTTCTTCATTCGGCTGATTTTTCTATTATAAGTAGTAGTGTTTGAAATATGTGACAAAAGTTCAAGTGATTGTTGTCTATTGCTTAGAACAACCTCAACTTCAGAATATTGTTGCCAAAGATAGTTTTAATTAGTAATTTCCAAGTTAAGTTTTCTTTGGCATTAAAATTCTAGAGAAATTTTGTAGTTTAAATCTATATTAATAATATCAAGATTTTGAGAGATTTTCTGGTTCATATTTATATCTCTTGCACTTTATCCTTCTCAATAAATTTATTAACATTGTATCTTATATTCAGACTTCGTAAAAATATAAGACAGCACACAAGGTTATTAACATCCATAAATATAAGAAAAATTGATGTCAAGTTATAATATTAAACTAACCCATAAAAAGAAATAGCTCAGTGTTAATTAGAAGCATAGCATTTAGATGAGTTGAATGAATTATAAGAAATGAATGTTGGGAAATACTTCTCTTCAAAAGAAAATAGTTTACACAACATGATAGTTGTTTGATTAATGTAAAAGTTTATGATATGTAGAAATTGGATAAAAGTCTACCTATTATTATGTAAGACCAATAACTAGATAAAAATGTAAAACTAATTAGAATATAATCATTTTATGTTATTTATTGATTTTATTTTATTATTGTTGAATTTGTGATGTGTGTGGTTATTAATGTGATGTGTTATCTTATTGGTAGAGATGTTGACTGGAATTGAATGGATATGAGTTCAAGTCTTAGGAAGAGAAGTTTTAAGGAGAAATTTGTGTTATTATTTATAACTTTTCTTAAACATGAATCTTAGCGAAGATTGAACACCTGTGTGAAAGTGGAAGGAGAAGAAGGCACTCCTAGCTAGGTACTAGAAGCGTGAGAGGATTGGTATTGACTTAATCTTGTATGTAGAGAAAGCCTTAGTATTGTCCAAGGTATATTTGTATATAGTGAATGTGGGAATGTTCTTAATTTTCTTGAGTGGTGTGGGATATGTATGGGAATGTATTTCTGCACTATGAAATGGTGTATACCATGATTGTTATGAGGTTCCCTTATGATGATAGGGTTATGTTAAGGGTTATGAAGTTGCATATGTATGATGAGGGTTATATATAAAGAAAAGGTATGATATGGTGGTGTGATATGAGGAATGGGTTAAGGTTGTGATGTTGATTGTGTTTTAGATGGTAGGTGCATGAACCTTGTAGTTGAATATTTGAATGTATGTTGAGGATTATAGCATATAGGTTTGGTTCATAGGAATTAATAATGTAGGTGGTTTCTGTATAATTAATGAATGTTGAGATGTTTGAGTTTCTAATATGCATTTTTATTGGATTTTGTATGATTCATGAGGCATGATATAAATATCTAGGTATTTTTCGTGTATTCAGGATGCTTGAATGTGTATATAAGGTGTTAATATGGTTTTCACAAAGTTTAGAGATGTTGTATGGATGGTACAAGCCTTTTGAATCTTTCTTGTGTGGTTTGGTTTAGGGAATAATCAATTATCTTGAGTGGTAATCGATTATTCACAAGTCATTTTGAGTTTGGTTTTTGGAATAATTGATTATCTTGAGTGATAATCGATTATTTGTGCGTCGCTTTTGAGTCCTGTCCATTTTGATTATCTTAAGTGATAATCAATTATCTTCGTGTAGCTTGAAATTGAAAGTTTTAAATTGTGAACCTTACTGGAATAATTGATTATATCGATTATCCCAATGTATTTTCTAGAAAACTGGTTTTTGATGAAGAATGGACAAGGGCCAAGCTGGTTGGACTATAAGATGTGTTGTTTAGCAAGTAAAGTGAGTTAAATGTTACGATTGAGGTTAAATTTGGTTCTTGATTGATGTTGGAGCATGGAAAAGTGATGGATTGTACCAAGATGTGTGGTTGACCAATGAACATGAGAGGTGAATGACATGTTTGCTTTTTGTACCTAGTAAATCCTAAGTTGGTATTATCTACTGTATGATAAGGGATAAGGTCTATCTTTGGCTTTGTGTGTAAAAAGAGAGTGACATTTGAGTGTTGCACCTTCTTCGTATGGGGGGAATGATGTTTTGTCTGGTCTTTGGCTCGTTGCTAAGTATAGTACCCGGTGCACGATTTTAAATCCTTATGGAGTAGGAAAACAGGTCCTTTAGCCGCGAGGGCGGGTCAACTCGAGCGAGCTTGTCGATATAACAGGTGTATGAGCTAGGACACATGAGTGTGACTAAGTCTTCCATGGTGGATTTCATTATGATAGGGATGCTTATGGTGATATTCACGATGAAGATATTCATGATGGTGGTGTATGATAATGATTATGGTGGTGCTCCTGATGATGTTATGTTAATTGTGATGTGGTTGTGATTGTGGTGGTTACCATGGTGGTGTAGTTGGCCTAAGTGCTGATGAAGGGATAGACCGATGGTCTGCATGTGTGATGTTTGTGAGGACACCGAGTGTAAGACCCGAATAAAATAGAAATAACTTTTATTTTTATTTTAATATTTTTTAACAATAGATATTGAATTATGAAATATAGTGATGATAAATGTGTGAAGGTGAGACATAAAAATTAATTAGTAATTAGTATTATTTTAATTTTTAAAAATTAATTGAAGTAAGGGTTATATATCATTGTATGTGCTATTATACCAGCAAAAATAACTTGTTTAGTGTAACTCATGATAGTGTTGTTGGGGTTAATTTGGAGGGTATGTGTTCGAAACTCGGTGGCCCAATTGTGAATTTTTGTTGTGCAATCCGTGTGGGGCCTACTACAATTGGAAGGTTGTGAATTAGGGAGGAATGAGCCCTTTAAATTATTGAGGGGAGAGAGCATTCTTATTTGGTTTAACATATGGGTACGTGAGAAAAAACAAATAATTGGCAGGAAAGAGAAAGACAACATGAAATGTGAGTTTTAATTCTTCCAGAAAAGAATTTGTTCTTTTCATTCTTTAGTTAAAATAATAGACGTTAGGGGCACCTTGGGTACTCTTCAAAAACTTAGGTTTTTTTGTTAACCTTGAATGGTAGGGTACTTTAGGTAAGTGTTGTAAGTTTAGAAAGAAAACCTAGAATAGGATAGTTATTTTAAGTACCGAATAAGGGGAGGTTAATAACGAGAGTTTCAGATGGGCTTTTAGGGTAAAAAGTGAGAGTATAAGATTATGTGGAGTACTAGGGTTGGAGGGTAGTGGCGGTGAGAAAGAAAGAGTCTCTTCTGAACCGTAGCTTTTGGTGAGTGGAAGAGTGGTTAATCGAGCAAGAGGGGAGAAGTGGCAGTGCTCTTAACATCAAAATCGTAAGAAGTTAAAGTGGTTAGCAAGCTCAAGAAAAGTCCGGGTAAGGGGAGAAAAAAGTTATATCTAATGCATGATGGGTTACATATATGAATATGAATTTTGGGTGGTTGTTTTATGGTGCTTTTGTGTTTTCTCTCGTGTTTCGATAGGTTCTATGTAATGAGAGTGACTTTGTTTATATTGGTTTGAGTATGAATATGCATGAGGGAACAAATGACATTGATATGATGAACTTTTATCTGTAAAATGTGTTTGTGTGAATGAGGAGAGTATTTTATTGGGAATGAAGCAGACAAGAGATCCAACTTCAATTGATGCTACTGCGGACCTGGCTCAAGCTATAAGACAAATTGGTCAGATCATTCAAGGACAACAGGTACAACAAGCGCAACAGGTAAAACAAGCACATAGACCGAGACTAGGCATGAACGACTTTTTGCACCACCACCCTGTGGAGTTTAATGGCAAAGTAACCCAAGACGAGGCAAATGAATTGATTTGCATACTCGAGAAAATATTTGATGCGATTGAATGCACAGAGGGTCAGAAGTTGGTCTTATCTACGTATATGCTGGCAGGAGAGGCAAAGTACTGGTGGCGTGGCATATGGAGAGGAATGGATAGTGGGGGAAAGGTTGCTACTTAGGTAGAACTCAAAAATGGGTTTTTGGAGAGATACTTTCCAGCGAGTGCTAAACAAGAATGAGAAAGGTAGTTTCTAGCATTATGCTAAGGAAGTATGTCAGTACATGAATACAAAGAAAGATTCAAGTATTTGGCTCGATTCTATACTCAAGATCTTCCTGAGGAATGAAAGTGTAGAAGGTTCGAGCAAGGATCTCATTATCAAATATTGAAACCATTAGTTCATCTTAAAATGAAGGATTTTTCGGAACTAGTGGAGCAGGCTTGGTGGCTGAAAGACTGGACGAGTCAAAACGTGTAATGAGAAATTAGATGAAGTGAAGTGGATTGAAGAACTTGTTCCTACGAGTTTAGCATCATCGCTTCACTTTAGTGAAAAGTTTTGCTCAAATAAGAAAGAGCTAGACAAGGACACTGATTTTAAAAGAAAAATTAATGTCAAACTTACTTACAATAGACGTCAATTAGCCATTTAACATCGGTCCTAAGACCAACAGACATTAAATGACATTGGGTAGTCCAACATCATTTAACGTTCGTTGGCCTTAGGACCAACGTTAAATGTAAAAATTCCAATTCAGGGTGTCACGAGTAGTGATAAAATCCATAACATGCTTAAGTTTTGTAATGCAGAAACAACATTATATATATAGAGTAAAAACTTATTATTTAAACAAATGAAAATAAAAGAAGGTCATAAATGTTCAAAAACATTTTCCAATTACATAGTTTCAAAATTAATGAAAATAAACAACTAGAATTAAAAGTCCAAGTCTTCCCCGTCCTCTCTCGCCTCTATTTTACATCAGGAATATCTGCAACAATCTTTATTCCCGTATAATCAAAGGTTTAACGATCATCGCACAAACACAAACATAAACACAAACAGGAATGGGGTAAACTATTGTTAAAACAACCAATAACGAAAGGAATATAAGAATAACAATAAACACAACATATTAATCCAAACATTCATCATCATCATCACCCCCATCGTCAACACGTAGGACATTGGTCTATCTCCTTTACCCAACCTCACACACTTCCTCTTCCCAACATAGTGATTCGAGTTGTCCTACCCGTGCATCTAAAGGACCTATTTTTCTACTCCTTAAGGACTTATAAGTAAAAATGTCGGTGCATCACACACCAGGTACCATACTCAACAAAAAAGCCAGAGTTTAGGTGAAACATCATTCCCCTCTCCACTGCCTCGCACAGTTGAGAGGGTACAACACTCAAATCCTCTTCCCGCATCGCACGGCCGAAGAATAACTTTTTCCTTAATCGCACAATTGAAAGCACCAAACTTAGGATTAACCACGTACAATGAGTAGACTTGTCCTCCATATCAAGATGCACTTCCATTCACACACATAACCTAGTACCAAACAACCATTAAGACATGCATTGTTGATTCTCAATAGTCATCCAAAACTAGCACATAGACTGATAAAATACTTAGCTTGAAGTCCATCACTCAACAACCACTGGAATGCAGTCCTACACAGCAAAACCTAGCTTAGCTACAAAACCATATAACTTAGCCACTTCCTTAAACAGCTTGGCCACTATGTCCATCAGCTCAGCCATCCTAACCTATGTAGTGTAAAGTTCTTCCTTATTTATGTTGAGCTCGGTTTGGACAATACAAAACCTATCTTGGAAATCTAACTTACCTATCTTGGCTTTAAACTACTAAAACATACTATTTGGACACCCTACAAGCTTGGTTGAAGCACTTGGACACATAAAAAGGACCTAAACACTTGTATCCACTCATCATATGTAGAAAACACTTATTTCAACAACTACAAATTGTGAAAAAAAGGTTCTAACATAGGAAACCAAAACCTATAGCAATCACATCATTTTAATATATCCTCTAGCGAACTGGAAGTGCTAAAACAAATTGAGACAACAACTAGGCATTGGAAACACATATTATACTAATATGGAAAGTGGTTTAGAGGCTAAAACTGTAACTAACTCACAACCAAAGCAACCTATGGCCAAGGAACATGCTACAGACCCTATGATAACAACTAAAAAGGTTAGAAACAGACCTCATATTATACTTGAAATACTGTAGAATCCTAATTACAGTCTCTAAGCTCTAGGAAGGACATATCCTAACACAATACACTATAGCAAGCACATGTATGTAATAATGGTCTACATAAAGTTGTGAACCACATAACAACTAACCCGAATGTGCAGGGACTTTACAACAACAAAATAATTGGCAAATACTTTATTTCAACTTAACTAAGGCATAGACCTTATATCATCTATACTAAGAGGCATATTATTATTGGCTATAATTACTAAATAAAGAATGAAGCAACAACATCAGGACCCTCTTGAACATGAATTAGAGAAGCTTGAAATTGCCCAAACAACACCTTAATGGAGATTAAGGCACTAAGCCACCCATGGAAAGACATTCACAAGACAGAAAAGGACTCAAGGTCACAAATTCAAGCATGCTATAACAATTCTAGTATGTAGGAAGTCATTTTGAATTTTTATCAGGAATAAGGACTTTAAAACCTAATGATTTCTTGTTGCACTCACATTTCAAATCAAAACAAAGTCCAAACAGTATCTTAAGCAATGCAATTTCACGCACACACCATCTCATTAATCAAAATCATATAACTATTATAGTCCTGATTCATAAACATGTCAAAACCAAGTTTGATCACAACATTCATAACATCACACGAATTATCCATCCAATTACAAACCAATATCAATCAATTTCAATCTGACATGGAAAATATAATGCACATCCAAAAAGATGATCGAACCATCAATGCAAGAACATCCACATACAAAATGATCAACCACTATACACATATATCAATTTTCATAGAGAAGAAAGGAAGACATGTTTTCAATTCAACATCAAAGACTTGGTCAACTTCCCCATACTTGGATTCTTCCCTCTCATCGTCAGTTCCCTATTCTACACTTCTCGTTCTCGACTCTCGACACTCCCTTTCCTTTATGTTTTCTCAAGGTATAGGTTTGTTTGGTGCTTCTACCCTCACCTCTCACAATCCTTAATGCGCTTCTTTACCTCGAATGAAACCTTCACAAAACCCTACGGTTAACTCATGCCATCCTCGGATTACCTCTCCCTAGCTTTCGTGTCACCAAAAACCAAACATTCACTCCCCATTTCTCTCCCTTTCTCACTCACTCTCTCTCTCTCTCTCTCATGTTGCATTACTCCTCCGTAGCCCTAAGCTTTGTGTTTTTGAAGATGAAGAAACAAAAACGAAGAAAAGAGAAGAGAAGAACTGAAGGTTTCTTCAAATGGTGGTGGAACTGGAATTGCTATGGATTCAATCTGGGTACGTCAGATTCTTAGTGAGTTAGGTTTAAAATTGATCCGTATCAAAATTTCAAATTTTTTTCAACTCAGTCCAGTCCAATCAATGCAAGCGGCTTGCGAGTTTCAAATTTAATGATCAAGAGTTGAATGATAAAGAATTAATTGATATTCTTATGAAAATCTTATGGAATTGGCGGATGTTTTTGAGTTTATAATAGTAATTAACTTTGAAGAGAACGGTTATTCTTAAGTGAAAAGCAAATGGTTACATACTCTAGTTCCCTCTAAGATTAATTGTATATATTGACATTTTTTTTAATGAATACACATGACGATTATTAAAGACAAAAAAAAAAATATACTCATAGTTAATGGAGTTAAAATAACTAAGAAAACTAAAGTGTTTGTACACTTATTTAACTATTTACCAAAGAAAAAAAACAAACAATAAGGAGTGTTGGTAGTGTATATTAATATTAAATAATTTAATGATGATTAATATGGGTAAAAGTGGAGTATTAATAAACAGAATTAAAAAAGTTATTAACATCTTATGAATTAATTGTTATTATTGATGTATGTGATTTTGTCCAATATGCAAGTTGTAATCTTTTTACACGACTTAAATATCAAGGAGTAATATGCATGTAATTTTTTAGACGAGTTAACTATCCTATAAAAAAATAAAAAAACTAAATAAAAAAACAAGTCGTACCCTGACTACACTTTCTTATAACAAATTAAAAAATGTTATCGTAAAACTAAAGTATGTAAAAAAAATAAAAAATAAAAATAAATTTTAAGAATTATTGACGTGAAATATTAAAATTAAGACTTAAAAATATTTTTTTTTAATTTTAAACTTAATTTAAAGATGTATAATTAAAAACAAATTAAGGAACAATGGTATACTGATATAGAAATTTCGGAAATTAAAATAAACAAATAATGGAAAATTAGATTTATATTATTACATGTTTTAAAACACAATTTTCTTTTGACTCTGTTTTTAGTTACAGTCAATAATTTTGTAGGTAAATTACTTTTACCGATTCTACATGAAAGTTGCTATTCTTTTTGTTTGACTATGCAAGTTTTTGAAACTTTCTTCCGAATGTAAGGGAAGTTTCTTAGTGTCACTCAACAACTTCTATCTATATATATATATATATAGCTATGGACACGTTTATTCATCACTGTCACTTAATTTTCACAGTTTATTTTCACCGTGTTCTATTCTTCTCTTTTCCTTGTGTCAATTAAACCATAGTAGAGATATCATGGCTCAGAAGACCAAGATTGGCATCAATGGTATTCTAACAGTGCCATTTTCTTCCTTTTTTCTTAATTCCTTTTGGATTTATGTCTCAAAAACCTTCTCAGCATGTTGATAAAGTGAATGCTTATATCAACAATTAGCAATGAAGAAAACTAAAGAAACTTGTTCATATTGTTGAACCTTGGTAATAATTAATAATATGTAACTAATGTGTTTGTGCTCTTTCTTTGTGGTGATGAAGGATTTGGAAGGATTGGTCGTTTGGTTGCTAGAGTGGCCCTACAAAGAGATGATGTAGAGCTTGTTGCTGTTAATGACCCTTTCATCACAACAGATTACATGGTAATTGGGTTTAAAGAATTGCAATAAAAAAGAGATTTTGATTTTTCTTTCCAGCTTTGATTTGTATACCCACCATGTGTTCGTTAGATTTATCAAACCATAAGAAGTTTTGTTGATTAGTAATTTGGAATTGTTTTCTACAGGCTTACATGTTCAAGTATGATACTGTTCATGGTCAATTCAAAAACTGTGAGATTAAGATTAAGGACAGTAAAACCCTTCTCTTTGGTTCTAGCTCAGTCAATGTGTATGGTATAAGGTATAGTTTCTTTTTATGTGTTAATTAAGTTGGATGTGGATGCAATACCTGAGACTAAAATTGTTTTCTGATTTTATTAGGAACCCAGAGGAAATTCCATGGAGTGAATCTGGAGCTGATTTTATTGTTGAGTCCACAGGAGTTTTCACTGATAAAGACAAAGCTGCTGCCCATCTGAAGGTTTCTCATTATTAATTGTGTTTAGTAAAAAAATGAAAGGAAAAGTTTACTAAGAATATCTTGGCAAACTTTCTTAGTGTGCTTGGTTTTACTTTGAAAAATGTGATTTTAGGTAAACAATCACAAGTTTAATCATCTAGCCATTTATTCTCTGTATGGTGGATCAAAATTTATTGTTTAATTTCACAACTAACTACTAGTTCTTGGGATAGAAAGATAAACACACAAATGGCTTCAACTCAAAATCGTTTCTGTTTAGAAATGACTATAAAACCAATTTCATTCATCAGTTTTACAAACAAACACTNAAGTACAATTTGACACAGTTTCATGATCTGGACTTATCAATAATAAAATGTGGAAATTGTTCATCTTGCACATGTNTCTGTCCAAAATTTCTTTTCTCTAGAAATCGTATTTTTCAGGAAAAATATTTCATCAAGCAATATTTTAATGTTTAATGTCTTCAAACAGTTTCAATATTTTATACCTTTTCCTAACTGTTTTGTCATATCCTTTCATCTTAGGGAGGTGCAAAGAAGGTTATAATTTCTGCACCAAGCAAGGATGCTCCTATGTTTGTTGTTGGAGTCAATGAAAAAGAGTACAAGTCTGATATCACAGTCGTTTCTAATGCTAGTTGTACCACCAACTGTCTTGCTCCACTTGCAAAGGTAATTTAATATAGTCTATTGAAGTTGGAAATAAAGACTCTCATTGTACGCAAACAAAATCCAAATTAAGTGACAATGTCCAAATATATTCAGGTTATTCATGACAAATTTGGAATTGTTGAGGGTCTCATGAGCACTGTTCATTCCATGACTGGTAAGTGTTATAGTGCTTTGCATTATTTTTGGTTTCATATGATTCA
>NC_028357.1:17103270-17113631 GCF_000741045.1 Vigna radiata var. radiata
GATGCAAAGGCTGGAATTTCATTGAACAACAACTTTGTGAAACTTGTCTCTTGGTATGATAATGAATGGGGCTACAGGTAAAACACAGTTCTATGCCTTCAAACTGTTTATCTTTTTTCTTTCAAACCACATTAAGATGTATAAAAACAACTTAAACTTGTCAATTCTGCATTATTTAATACAGTTCGTAAAAATAATGTTTTTAATATATCATAATTTCCATCTAAATTTTTCTTTCTTTCTTTTCTTTCAGCACACGTGTTGTTGACTTGATTCGACACATGGCCTCAGTGTAATGATACAAGGAACTTGCTCCAACTTTTGCAGCATCAAATAAAATGAATAATGATATCAACGAGCTACGAGGAGTTTGGTTCTTCATTCGGCTGGTTTTTCTATTATAAGTAGTAGTGTTTGAAATATGTGACAAAAGTTTAAGTGATTGTTGTCTATCGCTGAGAACAACCTCAACTTCAGAATATGGTTGCCAATGATAGTTTTAATTAGTAATTTCCAAGTTTTCTTTGGCATCAAAATTCTAGAGAAATTTTGTAGTTTAAATATATATTAATAATATCAAAATTTTGAGAGATTTTCTGGTTCATATTTATATCTCTTGTTGCACTTTTTCCTTCTCAATAAATTTATTAACATTGTCTCTTATAATCAGACTTCGGAAAATATCATAAGACTGCACACAAGGTTATTGACATCTGCAAATGGCAATTAAATTTGATGTCAGTAGCTCAATTTTAATTAAAAGCACAACATTTGGATGAGGTGGATGAATTATAAGAAATGAATGTGGGGAAATACTTCTCTTCAAAAGAAATAAATTCACACATTCATTGACTGGATAGTTGTTTAATAAATGTAAAAATTTATAACATGTTCGTACTATGTCAATAGAAAATTTTTATAAATGTAAAAATAAAAATAATAATTTACATAATAAAAGAATAATGATAAAATGTGAATTTAAGGTTTTGGAATAAGAAAGGGTATAATAATTAAAAATAATTAAATTAAGGATGATGATAAAAATAGAGATATAAATTTATAAAAGAAAGTTCGGAAACTTTACTAACCTTTTTTTATGTAACTTATCATTCAAATCCAATAAGTTGAATTCAATAATTCATAAAATTGATTTAATCTTAATTCTTTGAGGAGAACATTCCTGGATTGCTTAAAAAATTATAATTGATTTGTGAAATTTGTTAAAGAGCCAACATTAAAAAGAGTTCATACTTTTATTTCTAATTGGGGTTGTACCTTATGTTTTACCAAGATGCAATTTATTAAAGGGTTTTTAAATTATATATAATTACAATTACGAAATTGTAATTTGGTTATTTAGGTCAAACAAATATTAAGATTAAAGTAAAAATAATTAATTAAATAACCAAATAATGTTAAAAATGATAAGATTATTTATATAAATGAGACAATCATATCATATCAACCTTTAACGACTAATTGTATAATGTCTCAATACTTCAAAACCTATAAAAGAAAACTAAAACACTAAAAGCTTATTGACTCGTAACCCAAGGTACATTCTTGTATTTTTTTTATCCTTAATGCAAAGCCTTTTATAATTTTAATATAAACTTACTTTTTATTTTAGGTTTAACTATATTTTAATTTTCATATTTATTTTATTTGGTTATGTATTGTTAGATATATTATCTTTATTTTATATTTATCTTTTATCTTTATCGTTTATCTTTTGGTTAGTTTGTTATTATTTTTTTTTTATTTTTGGCTTAGTCCATATTTCTTCTATTATAAATAGAGAACCCTATGTGTGTATTTAACACAAGGGAAATTAATCCCAAATATAGTTTTTCATCATATTTAACATGGTATTAGAGCATAAGGTTTTTCATCATATTTAGCATGGTATCTCGAGCATAAGGTTTTTTTTTTCGTTGATCCTACCCACTACAATCGTCGTTGCTGTTAGAAGTTGCCATTGTCGACCACCTTCATTGAGCTCACCATGACCTGGCTGTGTTGATTGGGCCTCTTTCGAGTTCTAGGTTTTGGACTCTCTTGCTTGTTCATGGCTTCTAACTCGTCCATATATGCTAACTATGTCAATGTGCATTTATCTATTGATAAGTTAGATGATACTAATTATGCAACTTGGACATCAGATGTTAAACTTTGGCTTAAGAGTCAAAGTTATCTTGATCATATTACTTAGAATGTGACAACTATTGATTCCGCTGCAGTTACCCATTGGTTGAAAGTTGATGCTCAGTTATGAATTGTTCTCAAGGGTACCCTTCATTCCTCTCTAAAACAAATTTTTCGTTCTTACGAAACATGTTTTGAAATCTGGGAACACGCTAAATTATTATACACCAATGATACTCAACGTCTTTATGGTGTTTGTCATGATCTTCTCAATGTTCTTGCTCCTCGGCGTCAGGACTCTATGACTAAGTATATGGGTAAAATTCATGCTCTTTTTCCTGAGTTTAATGAATTATTGCCTCCTACTTCTACTCCTGCTAAAGAAATAGAGCAACGATCAAAGTTCTTCATGCTGCTAGCATTGCATGGCCTTGTTGATGAGTATTCTCATGTTCGTGATTAGATTTTGGGTTCACCTATTGTTCCCACTTTGACTTCTACTTGTTTCACTCTTTTGTGTGTACCTAGTAGACCCATTAATGATACATATGTTTCCTCTACATTGGCATCTCAACGTCATGACCGCAATCACTCTCACAAACCAAGAAAAGGACGACTCAAGTGTAGCCATTGTGGAAAGGTAGGCCACACGATTGACAGGTGTTATGCATTACATGGCCGCCCTCCTAGATCTGCTGCAATTGTTCAGACTACTTCTTCGTCACAATCACCTACTGAGGATCCTCCTTCATCTGATATCAGTGATGACTCTGTTATTTTCAGTAAATTTCTCAAATGGTATAAGGATCAACAACCTTCTAGTTCCATTACATCTGTAGCACACACAGATAAATCTTTTATTGGTCTGAGTCCATCTTCTTCTTTTGACTCTTGGGTTCTTGACTCGAGAGCCACAGATCACATTACTGATAACAAATCTTTGTTTTCCTCTTTGTCCTCTCTGAATCCTTTACCCTCTATTACAATGGCTGGTGGGTCTAGAGTTTTAGCTCATGGTGTTAGGACTCTTAAAATTTTTCCTTTTTTATCCATTGATAATGTTTTGTATGTCCCTGGGTCTCCTTTTAACCTATTATATGTCAGTCGTCTAACTCGTTCTCTTGATTGTGATATTTCTTTTAACAAAGATTTTGTTTGTTTATAGGACCGGAGTTCGAGACAGGTGATTGGCACCGGATGTGAGTCTCATGGTCTTTATCATCTTCGCCCCACTACACATATTGGTGCAGTTATTAAGTCTCCATCTCTTCTTCATGCTCAGTTAGGTCATCCCAGTCTTGCCAAACTACAACAACTTGTTCCTAGCTTATCCAAGTTGTCCAATTTGGTTTGTGAGTCGTGTCAATTAGGAAAACATATTCGTAGTTCCTTTCCTCGTAGTGTCTCACAACGTGTTTCGTCTCCTTTTTCCTTAGTTCATTCTAACATTTGGGGATCTAGTCGTGTTAAGTCTAATTTAGGTTTTCAATACTTCGTTACCTTTATTGATGATTATTCTAGATGTACTTGGTTGTTTTTAATGAAAAATCGTTCTGAGTTATTGTACCATTTTCAAACTTTTTATAATGAAATTAAAACTCAGTTTGGTGTTTCTATTCAAATTTTGCGTAGTGATAATGGTCGTGAATATCTTTCCCATTCTTTTCAACAATTTATGGCTTCTCATGGTATTCTTCACCAAACTTCATGTGCTTATACACCTCAACAAAATGGGGTGGTTAAGCGTAAAAATAGACATCTTATTGCAACAACTCGTACTCTTTTAATTCATGGTAACATTCCTCAATGTTTTTGGGGTGATGTTGTTCTTACTGCATGTTATCTCATTAATCGCATGCCCTCTTCTGTTTTAGAAAATAAAATACCTCATTCTATTTTATTTCCTCATGAACCTCTTCACCCATTACCTCTAAAAGTTTTTGGATCTACATGTTTTGTTCATAATTTTTGTCCTGGTCTTGATAAGTTAGCTCCTCGATCACACAAATGTGTTTTTTTTTAGGCTTTACTAAATCAAAGAAAGGATACAAGTGTTTTTCTCCTTCTCTTGACCGTTATTTTATATCTGCAGATGTCACCTTCAATGAGTCTTCCTTTTATTTTAATGATCACTCTTCTTCTGATATGTCTCCTTCTAATATTATCAATATTCCTGTTGTTTGTGATCCTCCAATTGTGCCCAGTTATCCAGCGGTTTCTCAACAACCACCAAGTGACTCAATTGAAGTGCCAACTACATTGTCTCCTCCAGCTCCGACAACTGAGTTTACCCTTTCAATTGCGCTTCGAAAAGGTATACGTTATACCCGTAATCCCTCTCCACATTATCTTGCTTTAAGTTATCATAGACTGTCTTCACCTTTTTATACATGTCTTTCTTCTATTTCTTCTGTGACAATCCCAAAATCTATTAATGATGCCTTAGCCCATCCTGGTTGGCGTCAGGCCATGTTAGATGAACTAAGTGCTCTTCAGCATAGTGGAACTTGGGAGCTTGTCCCATTACCATCTGGGAAATCTGTTGTTGGTTATAGGTGGGTTTTTGCTATCAAAGTTGGTCCTGGTGGAACTACTGATCGCCTCAAAGCTCATCTTGTGGCCAAAGGTTACACTCAAATTTTTGGTTTGGATTATGGTGATACTTTTTCTCTAGTGGCAAAGATGGCATCTATTCGTTTATTTATAGCCATGGTGGCTCTTCAACAATGGCCTCTTTATCAATTGGATGTCAAAAATGCATTCCTTAACGGAGATTTGCAAGAAGAGATTTATATAGAGCAACCTCCAGGATTTTGTGCTCAGTGGGAGTCTTCTGGGTTGGTATGTCGTCTTCGCAAATCTTTATATGGCTAAAACAATCTCCTAGGGCCTGGTTTGGAAATTTTAGTGATGTTGTTCAACAATTTGGTATGACTCGGTGTGAGGCAGATCATTCAGTCTTTTACCATCACTCAAGTGTTGGATTTGTATACTTGATAGTATATGATGATGACATTGTTCTTACAGGTAGTGATAGTCATGGCATCTCTCAGATGAAACAACATCTTTGCAACCATTTTCAGACCAAAGATCTTGGCAAACTTAGATATTTTTTAGGTATTGAGGTGGCACAATCCAATGATGGTATTGTTATATCTCAAAGGTAATATGCACTAGATATTTTGGAGGAAACTGGGTTGATGAATTCAAAACCTGTGGACACACCCATGGATCCTAATGCTAAACTTCTGCCAATACAGGGGGAGCCTATGTTAGATCCCGAGAAATATAGAAGACTAGTTGGAAATTGAATTATCTTACAGTTACTCATCCTGATATTTCCTTTGTAGTTAGTGTGGTAAGCCAATTCCTTAATTCCCCATGTGAAGATCATTGGAATGCAGTTATTTGTATATTAAAGTACATTAAAGGATCGCCTGGAAAGGGGTTGTTATATGGTTCTAGTAACCATACAAGAGTGGTTTTTTATTTTGATGCTGATTGGGCATGATCTCCTTCTGATAGAAGATCTACATCCGGATATTGTGTCTCCATTGGTGGTAACTTGATCTCTTGGAAAAACAAGAAACAAAGTGTTGTGGCAAGATCTAGTGCAGAAGCAGAATATAGAGCTATGGCTTTTCAACCACTTCTGAACTTGTTTGGCTTAAGCAATTGCTTAAAGAGTTACAATTTGGAGATGTCACTGTGACAATTAGGTTGCTCTTCATATTAGTTTTAATCCTGTCTTTCATGAGAGGACCAAACACATTGAAATTGATTGTCATTTCATTCAAGAGAAGATTATATTTGGAGATATCAATACTGAATTCGTAAATTCAAATGATCAATTAGCAGATATTTTCACTAAGTCTTTACGAGGACCGAGAATTGGTTATATTTGTAACAAAGCATGGTACATACGATTTGTATGCACTAGCTTGAGAGGGAGTGTTAGATATATTATCGTTATTTTATATTTATCTTTTATCTTTTAGTTAGTTTGTTATTATTTAATTTTTTTATTTTGGGCTTAGCCCATATTTCTTCTATTATAAATAGAGAACCCTATGTGTGTATTTAACACAAGGGAAATTAATCCCAAAATATAGTTTTTCATCATATTTAACATGTATGATCGAGAACTACATCTTCACACTTTTAACCAGTCATTTATCTTAGTTTGTCTCATCTCTTTCAATATGTTGCCAAATATTCTCTTGTAAAGTTCAAGTCCGAGAGCATAAGTACCAATCAAAGGCACTCTGATGCTTAAGTCAATTTTTAGTTACCGATCAGTTATCATATTTAAGTCTTAAATGTTCAATAAATGTCACCACTTACCTTTTTACCATACCTCTGTATTTATAGGGTTGGTTCAATCACGATCCAATATCTTATAAACATGTTTTACCTTGCTAATTATCTAGATGTTATCTTAATATACGAAATGTCGATCGGTCACTCATGTTGGTAGTGACCGATCCGTGAGTGACCGATTGTTCTGTATTGTTTTGGAGGGTTGACTGACCGTTCAATTTAAGATTTCATTGACTGGTCGATTAATACCATACACAGGCCCTCCAAAGCCGAGCACAAAATAATCGGTGAAGAGGTTGTGAATCGATCTGGTCGAACGTGTAGTTGGTTGTTTGTGATGGTTTATGTTGTTTTCTGAAAATATAATCATTACTCTTTGGACATGTGGCCGTTTTTGTTCCGGGATGGGGGAAGCTATAAAGTCATTCCAGTGGGGTGTTGGATCGGACTTGATCTAACGTCGTGCATCGCGTAAAGGCCCGCGACTTTATGCCTATAAATACGGTAGGCTTCAAGTCATTTTCACCTTTTCCAGCTCATTCTTTCTTCTACCGTTCGGGTTATTCTTACTCATGTAATAATGGCTATCATGAACTTGTCTTCGTTTGAGGAGTCTTCAAGGAGAGACGAACAGGGTTACGATGATGACGTGTCATGGTCAGCGATGTCAGAGACTTCTTCCTCCTTTGTTGAGTCAACCGAGCGAGATGAGAGTCTGGTTGACAATGCAGCAAGTGTAAATACAAATAAGGTCGTGTAGAGCAGTCACCTGAACTATGTCTACAAGGGTGTAATAGTTGAGGGCGTCGAGGAGCGAGAATGGCAAGTGAGGCACTCCTAGCCATAATAGGTTATGATTCACTGTCGCACAATGTGGGCGAGTTCGCTACGTGCTTCTAGACAAAGGGTCAACTAGAAGATTGGGCCAAGTGGAATTGTGTGCTTAAGTCAATAGAGTTTCGTCCATTATTCAAACTAATAACATGTAGGGGGAACAAACGGGTGTTTCATGGCAAATAGGGTAATCTGAATGATTTTTTCTTCGCTTACACGTTTTAAGGTAGAGATAACGGAATTTAACTGTTCGCGTTTTTTCAGCGAGGATGGTTAAACAAAGTTCCCCCTCTACTGGACACAAAATCTTACCCGGTTGACCTCTTGGTTAATGCTTGCTCAAAACAACAAAATGTTTTTCATTTCCTACCATTGAGGTAACATTTATTTTTTAATCTTTGCTTCTAAAGATACCAAGCGTTGAATCGGAACTTCATCGTTAGACGAAGTAACAGTTTAGTTCATGGTATCGTTTAGACTGATGCAAACTCTTTTTATGATTTTGCCTTTTTAGAGCAATAACATTTAGCATGTTATGTTTTCTTTGGTGTTTTAGGTTTAGGCTTTTAAAATGTTTTCGTCAAAGACTTTCTCTTAATACTTTTTCGTTTTTCTGAGAGTTCAGTTGAATACCCCTTTGGGTATAGTAAGCTTATGCATTTAGCTTAAACTTTCTTAGACACTTTTGACTTATCAGTCTTTTAGAATTGTGTCTGGGTGTTTTGATATTAGGTGTTTTTATGTTTTCTACAATCCTAAAGTTTTTCCTAAGGTTTTTCTATGTTGGGGATCCTTGAGCCTAAGTCTTGCGTTTCATCCTAAGGTATTTTCAGATTCTTATTTTATTTAATGTTATTTGGTTAAACTTCAAAACATGAGAACATTTAGAAGTATACACAATTTTGTCTTAAAAATCTCCCTTTTTTTTATGTTTAACAAATACACATATAAAGGATATATAATCTTTCTTAGTTCAACACAAAGTTTTAGCTTTATGTGTTAGTGGCTCTTTGTGTGTTTTACATCTTTTATTTGTTTTTATCTTTTGCATGTGGGTTATAGTTGACACAATCGAAATGTATAGAACAATAGTTAATTTAAAGCGTGATAAAAACATATACTAAGGTATGACAGAACGAAATGCAGAAACAACGCATAACAATAAACGATAAGTTTTATATTTAAACATATAAACATATTACATGAATGTAAATATGGACTCCTAATATGAACTTCTAAGAATCTGGAGACTCCCCCTACTTTTGTGTTATCCTAACTTCTAGTGTACTCCCCTTGAGTACATGCTCCTAAATGTTGACACGTCTATTATATTTCTCTATTCTCCCCTTTATTTGATACATTAAAAGGAAAGGAGAGAAAGGACATCATAGCTTGACGGATTAAGGAGAGTGAAAGGAGGGGAAAAAGGGTAATGAAGGAAATGAAGGAGGAGGAGGGAGCTAAAAGGTGTTTTGAATGGAAATCAAAAAGGTAGGGAAGAGGGTTTAGATGTTCAAAAGATGGGATAAAGGAAAAGAGAGAGGATGAAAGGGGTGAAGAAAGAAAATAAAGGAGACAGATGGAGGTTTTGGTTAAGGCGGGGTTTGGGGTGAAGAGTGTAGGTTAATATTGGAATCACATAGAGGAGGAGGTCTAGTCGTGAAAGTCATAGGAGGTTTCAACCCGTCTAGAGGTTCAATATGAAATAAGATTAGATATAAGGGTTGGGAAACTAACTAGTATCATACTCAAGAGGGGTTGCAGTCCCTGTATATAGTTTATGGTGACAGCTCTCGAGCGACAAAAATGAGTTATAATAGGTGTAAAGTCTTTGAATTGCTCAATACATTATGCTTAAGCCATGAGACTGTATTATGTTATTTAGTCATGAAAGTTATATTGTGTGATAGATATTGGATTCTTGATATGAATTTTGAGTTAGACTGAAATAGTTATATGTGAGTATTGTAAACCTTTGTAAGCATGATTTTATGTAATATATTGATATTAAATGTGTTATTTGAGTTTTAGCATGTTAAAATTTTATTAGCTTTTTACATTTTGTAGTTGCAATTTTCACTTATAATGATCGTATATTGTATTATATATAAATAGAAGACCAAGTAGATGATCAAATTCTATAAATGATGAGAATGAACAATAATGAAATTAATACTCTTTAAAAGTAAATAATAGATAACTTATAAATCACCTTCTCAAATGTGTTGTTTCTATATTGTTTAATAAATGGTATATTATTCTCAATTATCATAAATAAATTGGATAGATATGTTATTATATACTTTTTAATTCCACATCTAATAATAATGATTGATGATGATGTAATTATTTACATAATATCAAATAATCTAACTCTTTACATATATAATGATATTTATATTAGTATATTATATTTATAATAATGGAAAATCGATATTTAAATAAGAATAAAAAAATAAAATATATACTAACGTAGTAATGAAAAATTAATATTATATATGTAGAATTATATTAAGAAAAAGAGACATGATAATAAAATATAATTATATATGAAGTAGTACATGGTTACAATTTGTATGCTAATTTATTAAATTAAATTAATAAATACACTTACATATTCTTTTTTTTTGTATGAACTCAACTCTTTTTAATTTAGTGGTACCTTGCATCAATTAATTTTTTTTATGGTGTTATAGGAACGGGTAGTTATTAGGGATGACAAGGGTTGAGTCGGATATGAATATTCATAACTCGATTTTTGCAAAAAAAAAAAAATCTGACTTGTAATCCATTCACTACTCGCATAGATACTTGCTTAGAAAATATTCGCGAATACTTTAAAATTCGCGGGTAGCCACGAATACCTATAAAAAATAAAATATATATATATATATATATATATATATATATATATATATATATAGGGGTTTACTAACTTGCGTACGTCTGTTTTTCAGTTGGTACATTTTAGCAATGTGTACCGAGTTTCAGTAGACAAAAATACCCCTATATATCATGAATTCTAAGTTTTAAGGTTAAGGGTATTTTAATAATTTTCATTC
>NC_028357.1:17114781-17138720 GCF_000741045.1 Vigna radiata var. radiata
TATATATATATATATATATATATATATATATATATATATATATTATACATTTTTAGATAAAATTTAAATAAAATTACAAAAAATATATATAATATAATATAAAGTAAATTAAATTATAAATTAAAATTTCATTTTAATTAAATTTAACCTAATAAATTTCAAATTAATTTTATTTTTAATTAAATTTAATTTTAAAAAATAAAAATTAATATTTTTTATTATTTTTTGTAGGTAGCAAGTATTTGGATAGTTTAATACTCGTACCTGACCTGTTTAGAAGCGGGTATTAAAATATCCGTTATCCGCGAACAATAAATATCCACATATAGTAACTATCCGTCACAGATTTTACTGAGAGATATCTGTATCGGTGAATTTTTTTGTCATTCCTAATAGTTACCTTTACCCAAATTTGTTTTTTTTTTTATTTATGTTATTATCTAGATCCAGATGTGAACTTTTAGATAAGTAATAAGAGTAAATTGGAGAATCTTAACATCTACTTTTTAAAGTTAAAATATAGGAAAAGATTCATCTATAGATATTTTTTGACTCTCAAATTAAGAATTTGGATATTTTGAGTAAAAAAAAAATAGCTACGAAAGAATGTTTATTTTCTAGTAAAATATATTTGTTGAGTTTTTGAATGTATAACACTCATGATAAAAACATAAAGTATCAAAATTAATATTAAATAATACCAATAAAATAACAACTTATTATCTATATAACAATTAAGAAAATAATTATAACAATAATATCTTACTTTATATATCAAATATTTTATAAGTATGTAATATTAAAAAATATCATAATATATTCAAACTATCTAGAGTTAATCACATATATTATTAATATATAAATATTTACATAGCAAATATATTTTAAAATATTACATAATAATTATTTAAGGCAAAAATATTAAATGAATGTTATGACATTCCCTAATACAAAATCAACTTATAAAATCACCTATTAAAAGTCAGCTAGAGGGGGTAGCGACGTAAATTATTGACCGGTGGCAATTGTGTAAATAAGTGAAGCCTATAGACGTTTGTTGGAGGGGGAGGAGGGGAGGGGGACGTCTATAATACTATAGACGTTGGTGTCCCTAGAAACTGACGTCTATATGTTTGACAAGTAAATGAAAAGTCATTTCTTTCCGTTCTATAGACGTCGGTGTCCCTCCTCCCCGATGTCTATAGTCTGACAGGTAGGTGAAAAGTTAATTTTTTCTGCCATTTAGACATCCGATCACACCACCTGACGTCTATATGCGATTATAGACGTCAGGGACCCTCTTAACTGACGTCGGTGCCCCTCCGACCCGACGTCTATAGTCTGTTCCCACCTACTGACGTCTTTATGCGATTATAGACGTTAGGACCCCTCCGAACCGAGATCTATAGTCTAACCAGGTATGTGAAAAGTCATTCCTTTTTACCAACTAGACGTCTCATCCCGCCAAACCGACATCTATATATAACACAAATATTAATTTTTAAATCGAATAGACGTCACATTAGTGAAACGTCCGACGTATATGCGATTATAGACATCGGATTTGTGGGCAACTGACGTCTATATTCTTTTAAATTGGATCTTACTGTTTGTGTATTATTCATATTCTCCCTCCCCAATGCCTTATGATAATATTATACATGGTTTTCTGTGATGAACTTGTCACATATCACTTGTTAATATTAAAAAGTAAAGGATATTTCTAACAGCTGTCTTAGGACATTGGTTAAGTAAAAGAATTTTTTTAAGAAATTATATAATGTAAATAAAAAAGTTATAAAAATGTATTATAGGCTTTCTTATATAAAATTATATAAAATAGAGAATATTTACGTGCATGAACCAAACACACGTAATTGGCGATATTATGGGTGGATGCATGTACGTTAGTTTAAGAGAAAGGAAGATGATATTCTAAAATCTTATGCTTTCCGATTATTATATATAAGCCAGAACACCATGGGGGATGCATATGAACATATAGATATGAATGAATGAAACCTTAAAAAAATGAACATCAAAGATATTCTTCATTCTTATCTATTATTTTTATTATCTTATTATTTATATTATTACTATATATGTGTAATTATAAGAGGACCATTTTGTTGTCTTCCCATGTTTCAAAATACGACGTAGGCACCATTTCAACCATTCAAACTGTCGGAAGATGATGAACTTTGAACATATATAAGTCAAAGAATAAAAATGACATAAAACATGCTATGATCTCGTAATTATTTTTCATGATAATTGGTGACCCTTAGTCAATATCATTTTTATAACAGTAAAGTAATCTCATATTTTTTTAATACGTGAAAACAATGAGGAAAATGATGGACAAGATAACCACCATTTTATTCAGTATTGGGAAAATTAAATTGTAGAGACTCGAATGAAAACTAAAAATTGGAGTGACTAAAAAATTCAAAAAAAAAAACTTAATAAAAAATATTTAAATTTATCAGGAATTTAAAATATTAATTAATTCTTAATATTATTATTATTATTATTATACACTAAACAGAGTAAATTGCTAAATTATTCTTCGTCATATTTGGATATGATATCTAATAAACATAATGATTCTTTTAATTAATAACATTTAATAAAATTAAAAGGATGTTTCTGTTACAATGCAGAGCTTCCAAAAGAGAATGTCTCTTCATTGAATTAATTTAAGTAATTTCCAAATTGTCTCATTCAAGTTGTCGACGGGATTTTGAACAATATTTGAGGGAGTGAAAATAATTTACTCAAAAATTGTATATTTCATTATTATCATTAATACAATAAAGTTAAATATATAATTTAGTTAAATATATAATTTAGTTTAATAATAACTATAAAAAAATCGTACATATCCTTTGTTTCTTTTAATTTTTAAACTATTAATGATTAAATCAGAACTAAAGTTTCTGTTGTTAATGTAAAACCAGGAAAAATTAAAATAAAACAAAGTAAATGATCAATTAAATTAAATAAAATATCATTAACTTTTCTATTCCTTCAAAATATTAACATGATTGATAAATCGATTATGAAAAAACACGTATTAAAATACTTTTTATTTCTACATTCATAAAAAATAATATAAAAAGGAGTTATAAAATAATAATTATTATTAAAATAATATTTTACTAGTGAAACAAGGGGTGAGTTTTTTTTCTTCGAGAATGGAAAAAACAAATAAGAATGACACTAAAAATACCAAATATCTTGAAAGAAAAAAAGAAAGAGGTCGAGATTGATTACAGTATATAAAAATCTTAAAAAATATATATAAAAGTAATAATAAATATGTATAATGATATTTAGACAACTTTTTTTGACAACATTGATTACGTGTTAATATGTGATTGGTCAAAAATTACTCCACAATCAATATTAATAATCATAAACATTATTGTGGAGTAATTTTTGACCAATCACAGATTGACACGTAATCAATGTTCAAATGTTGTCAAAAAAATGTTGTCTAAATATCATTATCCTAATAAATATATATCTTAATAGATTCTTTTATGCTTTATTATACTTAATTTTATATTTTATTATTTATTAACATTTAATTTTTGTTTTATAAAAGAAATAAAAAAATATTTAATATAATTTCTATCAATTTTTAATATACCACATATAGTTTAAAATGTTTTCTCAATATATCACATGTAATTTAAAACATTTTAAAAAATTTTAAAAAATTTGAGTATTTATGCCTTGCATTTGTAGCGAGTTCGTTATCTATTTTTCATTTTCAGTTGATCAATAAAATAAACGATAATTAAAATTTATTTATATTTGAATTTAGAGAGTAAGTTTAGTGGATTGGCAGTCCAACTTAAAAGATAATTTGGTATATATTTAAGTTAGTGTCACATTTTTTTTTCGAATATATACTCACTGACTTGAAAACAATTTAGTGTTAGATGTGTAATTGCAAACAAAAAAAATGAGAAAAAAATAAAATCAATTAAATAATTGCTTTTTCTCTTTAACCTAATAAATATCTTTTAAGGTTAGCCAATAACCATCAATAATCATTTGTTTACATTGTAATAAAAAAAGAAGAAAAATCTTGTAAGTTTCACTCACTTAAAAAATAAATAAGAATAGAAATTATTGTAAGACTATTTTTCTTAAAATAAAAATAAGATTATGGATGATCAAAAAATAGTGTTAAAATATCATTCTCCTTAGTAGAATGCATTTTATATATTGTGGTGAGCTGAATTGACTAATTAACTTAATTATTATTTTATATTTTAATATTGTTAGTTAATATTTTTTTATTTTATTATAAATGGGATAAAAAAAATATGCTTCAAGATGGATATATTTATTAATACTCTAATTTTAACATTATTTTTTATTAAAATTTATTTAGATTTAAATTTGTAAAAGAAATTGTAATTAATTGGATAAACGAGTCAACATATTTAACTTAAGATGGATCAAATGAAGTTTAATTTTTTTTTAATTCTTTACTAAATAATTAACCTATGATGAATCACACTAAATTGGACTGAAAACGTTCATTTTAACGACATTAATCTTATAAATACAATTTCAAGTAAAATTGTTAATCTACAATATTTCATTCTCAACCAAGTGGACTGAGAATTCACGAGATAGAAAACTCTTTAAACTCATATACAAAATAAAATTAAGCAATTTTACTTTAAAAATTTAAAAATGATAGTTAGATTTATTTAATGTTTTTTCTTCATACAATACAATAATTTTCTAAATTACATATTGGAGATGATTCCTAAATTTAAATACAATAATATTTAAAAAAAAAACAACAACATTAAATAAAACTTTTGAAATTGGAAGCGGCTTATATTTAATAACAATGAACATAAACATAACTCACTTTTTCTCGTACTGTTTAATCGTAGCATACAAACCCATTTAGGCAACCATGGCCAAATGTTTCTATCTTAAATTTGTGCAAAACTTTGATTATATGATGCAAAATTTCCAAATGTCTGTGCCACTAGTGTCTCCTAATTAGGAGAATGGTGGGTTCTAAAATTAACAATATTTTTGCAACTTATGATTAAAGCCTAAGGGCCACTAGCTTTTCTTTTTTTTTCTTCCTTATTTTAGGGTCTTTGGTTAGTCTTAATGATTAGTCAAAAGATCTTCTAGGGAAATGCACATTAACAAAAATTATTAGCACTTAGGTTAAACCAATGTTGTGTTTTTGACATTTAACATGTGTGCATATATATATAATTGTACCCTTGTACTTTATTTCAGTCTCACTCACAATTGATTGCTTGTTTTTAACTCGTAAAAGAAAACAAAGTTGAAACACATGAGATAGATCCACTTTTTTTACTATAACCTCTTTACTCTTTTTAATGATTAGGATTAACACCCCTCTTCATTAAATTTATGCAAATCAATGTTCTTTTCGGAAAGATTTAAACTTTTTAATAAAATATTGGACTTACAAAAAAGAAAATGTTAAAACATGTTGTCTTCACTGTTTATGAAAAAGGGCATTAGACAAAGAAGAGCTGGTCACTCTTTGTAACTAAGTTAAGACCTCTTTGATTAAAATTAACTGAGAAACGAGAAACGGAAGATAGTAAATGTAAAACATTTATCAATTTAATTAATTTTTATTAAGGAAACTGACTAACTATTTTTAATTCTATCGAGAAAGAGTTTAGCTGTACTGACACCAAATCTAATTATATAAAAAATTGATATCATTTTTATTCAAAACTTTAAATTAATAGATTAATAAGTTTTTTATCTTTATATAATATTTTATTTTCTCTTTTTTATCAAATCTTGAATTTAGACTCACCTCTTGAAAATCCTGGTAAAAACAACATGAAGTTGAGATAGAACAAAAACAAGCACCAAAGTTTGATATATATTAAAACAAAAGATATGTTCCGACTGCTTATATATGCTTTTGTTGCACCTTATTCATTGTCAATTTACCGATGTTCCAATCCCCAAATCAATGGAAGAATTTCATGATATCAGTACATAACTGGTATATATATATCTATGGTGAAAGATGAAAAGAGGGAATTGCTTAAAAGGACAAAGCTTGCCAGCCACTTGGGACAAGGGAATCCCATCAAACTCAATATTTTTATGGTGTTTGCAAGGAATGGTATCAACAAGAGAAGATTTTGGGTCCAAATAATGTAAAATTGTCAACAGGGTGGTTATCTTTTCTTGCATTGAAAAATTTTGTGGTTGAACAGAAACTCTTGATCTTGTCTGAAGAAGGGTGGTGGTGAGCATCATATTATAATGACAACCCTTGCATGCCTTTCACAGCTTTCAACTAAAGTAACTTCCATCCAATCATTTGTCACCCCTCTCAAAGGACACCTTGCCCTTATTTAAATGTCTGAATGAACTGGCAGCATCTTTGCTTCAACCTCAATTAAGCTGCTTTTTAAGTGCCCTTCCTTTTGTTAACTCTAATATCTTGTGTTTTGGCAAAAGGGTAGGTTCCAAAATGGGAAGACAACCTTGTTGTGATAAGGCTGGTTTGAAGAGAGGTCCATGGACTATTGAGGAAGATCACAAGCTTATGAATTTCATTCTCAACAATGGTATTCACTGCTGGAGAGCAGTTCCCAAGCTAGCAGGTATTATTTCCTTTGTGAAAAACTTGTTTACTTGTGACTTTGCCTTAAAGTTGTGTGTTATTTGAATTCTGCATTCTTCCTTTTTCTTTCTGTTTGGCATTGTGGTGAAGGATTGTCGAGATGTGGAAAGAGCTGCAGATTGAGATGGATTAATTATCTGAGACCAGACCTCAAGAGAGGTGGATTTACTGAAATGGAAGAGGATCAAATTATACAACTACATTCATCTCTTGGTAACAGGTATCAATATGTATGTGTAGTTATTATATGTTGCCACCAAAATCACAATCCTATACAATCTTCTGAAAAACTTAAATCATAGTTTATAGATTTATAGATTTTATAGATGTCTTCTAACACAATGAAGCACATTTTTCAGGTGGTCTAAGATTGCTTCACATTTTCCAGGGAGGACAGATAATGAAATCAAGAACCATTGGAACACAAAGATAAAAAAGAGGTTGAAGCTCCTTGGTTTGGACCCTTTGACCCTGATGCCAATTGGTGATGACAAACTCAAGACAGAGAAACAGCAGCAAAAAAGCACTTCAAAAGGGTCTGACCAAGACATGCATGCCACAGGAAAAGAGCCAAAAACAGAAGAAAAAAAGGTTACATGGGATGACAGCACTGGTTTTCTGAACAATTATGAAGTGTTGGGATCATGGCTGAGCCAAGAAACCAAAGGCTGCAGCAGCTCTTATTGTAGTTCTTCTTTCTCACTGGATGATTCTAGCAACCTTTCCTTGCAACAATGGGTTGAGGATTTGGATTCCAGTCTCTCATGGGATAGCTTCAATCCACTTTACACTGATTTTCCCTTCTTGGAAAATAGGCAATAAGCATAATTCCCTCATAACACCATCCCATTCTTACAATCTCTCCAGCAATAAAATGCTACAAAATATCCTGTCATCAAGAATGCCACTTTAATTCTACAAAATCAATGGTTTTGCTAATGTTATTACATATTGTTGAATAATGTGAATTCGATTGCTCTTTTCATCTTATTGGATTGAACTCCTCACCAACATTCTCACACTTTACGTCATACAGGTCATTTCTAACTTAAAAGTTGTTACAAATACTGATGAATGGATGTAAAATAAAAAAAAAAAAAAAAAATAGCATTCTTTGCTTCAAGAAATTCAGAAGTTAAAGTGGTAGGATTTAAAAAAAAAAAGAATAAGTTTGTGAAACTTATTAATAATTTGAACGATAGGATAAATAGAAAAGTAATTTAATAGATTAAAATGTAAGATTTGTAATTTTATTCATTAAAATTAATATAAAATAAAATCTAATTACTTAAAATTAATTTAAAATAAAATCTAAATGATTAGTTTTTAAATAAAAAAAATTCATATATTTAATTAATTTAAAATAAAATTAAAATATGGATGCATGCTATGTGCATCATTTAAGGAGTGAGTGTCATGCACAGTGATCAAAACAAGTCGGATCGGATAGTGTTTATCGTAACTTAATCTATAAAATGAAAATTCTATCCTTAATCTGTCTATTATTAATACGAGTATTCGTTTCAAAAAAACCTAAAAATATTTTAAAATCTACATATATTTATAAATATTAAAAAATATATATTTTATATATTTTTAAAATAAAATTTAAATAAAGTTATAAATAAAAATATATAAAATTTAATGTAAATAAAATAAAATATAATTAAAATTAAATTTTAATTAAATTTAATCTAATAAAATATAAATTAATTTTATTTTAAATTTAACTTAATTAAATAAAATATAAATTAAATTATTATTTTTACTTTTTGGAATTAACAAATATTCATAAGTCGAATAATATAATACCGTATCCGATCTATTTATAAGCAGATTTTAAAATACGTGAATTATTTATGTATATTTTGTCCACATATATTCATAAATACGAATTTTTTTTGTCATCCTAATCTTAAATTATGCACAGTGTGATTTGAAAAAAAAAAAGAAAAAAAAAAGTGAAGTACACTTGAGGCCAATAACATTGCATAAAGACTAATTTCTCTCTTATTTCCTCCCTTAGACGCAAATATTTATGGGAATTGATAAGATCGCCATTTTTTCTTCTCTCCAATGTATCTGACGGTTTTATTAAAGTTGTCACACACATCATCATGAAGTGTCCAAGGTTTTCCTTGTTTGGTCACTTTCTGTGCTTGTTACAATCTATCTCCCTTTGTTCCTTTTGAGAGGACAAAGCTTTATCCTTTTAAATTTCTTAGATAAGTTCATCACTTCTGCAAATTTTAAATATTTTTTATATACAATTTTATAATATAATCATATCTCCACTTAACGTTTGAATATATATCATCTTTAAAGTTTATTACTATTTTAATAATTAATAATTCACACAATGTCAAAATTTTCTATCCTTATCTCCTAATCATATAGGTTTTTATAGGGTTAACAATTATTCCTTAACTTTTATGATAGTCAATATGTGTTAGTTAAGAGAATAAAACTAAAAAGGTTTTATTATAATTTTTATTGAAAATGAATTACATGTCAAACTAAAAATACATTAATTTATGAATCAATGGTTATTAATGGTTATGAATTAATGATTTGTTACATTTACTCGTATGATTATTAATTTGCTACAATTATTTATATGAATGATTATTCTTTTATGATATTTAAATATTTGTATTAATTATTTTATTTGTATCATGTGTGGGTTACATTTTGTATTTATAAATATGACTTTTTTTTTATTAATACTAATACACACATATTAATACATGTACAATACTTTAATCAACTAAGCTATTGGGAGCGTTTTTTCTTTAAGAACAACCTTCTGCATGTTTCAATTCAAACTCTTTCTAACCATTTTCTCATTTACAATCTTATCTTATATTCTTATTTTGTGATTAGAATTGTTTGATTTTATTGATTTTTATCTAAATCTTATTATTATATATTATTATTATTATTATTATTATTATTATTAATTTTTATTTATATTTGATTATTTTTCTAACATTTAATATAGTTATATTAATTTTATAGTTTGATACATGAAAAATAATTATTATTAATATTTTATTTGCTAATTCTAAACATGGTAAACCTTGCGAAATTTTGAATATGTGACTATGAAGAATAATTATTTATCTTGGATATTAAATGCAGAAATACATATTGAATCTTCATTATGTCTTTAAATAAAGAAACAAGTCATCTAAGCAACTAATATGTCCATACAACAACAATATCATGGAAATGAATTGTATAAATATTCTGAATTTATTTCATGCTTTCTTATGACTGAACAAAACAATGAATTTTGATATGAAAAAATCATGAGATCCCCCCTCTCCCAACTAGCCCAGTTCCATTTCTAGAAGTGAATGCAACAATATATTTTATTCATATTTTTATGGTCATAGTTGTGGTCTTGGTCGTGATTGCGATCATGTTAGTTATCTGTTTATGGACATGGTCATGAAGGAAAATTCAAAAAGAAAATATTATCATTATGAAGTGGAACAATAATGTGAAAAAGACAAAAGAAAAAAAAAAGGTGAAAATAATGGCAAATAAGATTAAAATATAAGTTATCATTGTGGTGGTAAAGACTAATTAAATCATACTTGTTGTACACTAAAGCATCTTAAAAAATAAAGAGAAGAATATAGAAACACACATTGCTTATGTAATGGTGATCTTGATTATGGCCATATGGATGTCATTCATTTTGATATTGTTGTTTTCTTTGCTAAACCAGATGGAAACATTGATAACCTCAATTAGTGATGAGAGTGTTAAAAAATATATTTTTTTCTTTTTATAAAATGGAAGAAGTCTCTACATGATGAATTTTTTAATTTATTTTCATTATAATTTAATTTAAGGTGAATTTTCTATGGTATTTTTACTGTATATATTGGTTTAAAATATGTATGTCTAATGTTGGTATTATGTATAGGTATAAGAATCAAATTGTTTTTCTACTATAGAATATATATATATATGAATTACGTGTATGATGAACTATTATTATATAGATCTTATATAGTAATTGTTATGGAAGTGTAACCGGAGATATTCAAATAACAATATTATACATTATACATATATTAGAAATAGATATTTTTTAAGTTATTATGCATATTATGTGTAAGAATGTGAAATAGGTGTTTTCATAATTTGTGATTTTGATTTTGTTGCCTTATACATATATAAAGGTTCAAAGATTTTTCAAATGATGTTTTATACTTAGTTTTATTTAATATTACATAATAATATATGACTTAGGGAGTTGATTGATTTTGGGTGATACTTGTAACGAGTTGATGTTATTAAGTCCATCAAATTTTAATTATCTGTATGACCATTTAGTATGCAATAACGTTGTATAGACTAGTAGATTGTGTTTATGGATTATTCAATAAAATTGAACAAGTCATTTATGGATTAAATTAATTAGAATGTATGTGGTATAACAATATTAGTAAGTACTTGTTAAAATAAGGGTATTTTTCCTTATATTTTTATGAAAATATTAGAAAATGAATTTGTCATAATTTTTGTTTATGTAGATGACATAAACATTGTTAGAACACTTGATGAGTTCACAAAGGTAATTGATTACCTAAAAAAAGAATTTGAGATGAAAGATCTTGAAAATAAAAAGTTTTGTTTGAACTACAAATTGAGTATATAAATAAATGTGTTTTTGTACATCAAAAGGTATATATAAGAGGTTTTATATAACAAGTCATCTACTTTATGAACTCCAATGGTTATCAGGTCGTTATATGTTGAGAAAGGCCCTTTTATACCTTGAGAAAAGGATGAAGAATTTCTTAGTTCAGAATTATCATATTTTAGTATCATAGGAACACTAATGGGTTATCATATTTGCTAACCAAGATATAGTTCTTCACCTATAAGAAGACATTAAACTGAAGTAAAACATATACTTTGTTACCTTAAAGGTACTATGAATGTGAGTTTATTTTATCCAAATTATTCAAAATCAAATCTAATGGGTTATGAGGTGCATGTTATTTATCATATCCTCAGAATGATTGATCACAAACAAAATATTTGTTCACATATGGTTGCATAATGATTTCATGGCGGTCTATGAAACAAACTATAACAGTATCATCGTCAAATCATTCTGAATTTTGTCATTACATAAATTAAGTCGTGAATGTGTTTGATTAAGGTCTATAATTCAACATGTGTGACAAATTTGTGGTTTATCCTCGAGAAAAATGAAATCAACAACCATATATGAAGAAAATAGTGCATTGTTCAATTGAAAGGATGATATAGAGACTCAAAAGATTCCTTCATGTGAAAGATCTGGCATACTTATTTACAAAGTCTTTATTAAGGAGAACTTTTGAACAATTAATTCACAAGATTGACTCCGTCGTCTTAATGATGCGACTTCTCATGAAGGAGAGAAATAGAATATGTGATGAACAATATTGTATTAAAGAATAAAGAATGATGTACTTTTTTTCTTTAGTAGATTTTTATAAAAAAAAAAAATTCTAGTGAGGTTTTAACAGAACACATTTTGTGATGAATGACCATCCAAAAGAGATGGGTGTTGCTCCCTCCACCACCCCAAGTGCTCTTGCACCTCCCCACTATTTTCATTTATTCCAAAAATATTCTACACCTCCCTACTATTTTCTTTTATTCCAAAAAGACCCTACATCTCCCCACTAACCTCAACCATCTTTCCCTTTCTCTCTCTATATTAATGGAGCATTCACATGACTTAACTTGTGATATATTGCAAAATATTAAATTCAGAGGAAACTTCAATATTAGTGCTTTTACCACTTTCATTTTATTAACTTAAAAGTTAGATGCAAATACAAAATAATAAACATAATAATATTAATAGTAAATAATAATAATATATTATTATTATATACTAACTTTATAATGACGAAAGAAATAAATAAATTTCAAATCTCTAACAAATAACTTTTTTTTATATTTTAAGTATTTAATAATATTTTTATATTATTTATCTAATAAATTAAATACTTTATTCAAATTATTTGAGTCAAACATGTCGGTAAGTTAAAACATAATATAATGTTAAAAATTATAGATATTAAATGTAAAAAAAAAAAATACACACATATATAAACATTTTTTTAGAAATTAAGAACAAAATTTTACCATTTATTATTAAGTAATTTGAAGAGAAAAAAATATATTGAACCGCGAAAATAACATTGAATGAAACTTATTTAAGGGAATATATCACAAGTTCAAATCTGAGTCATGTAAATGCTCCATTAATGAGCCAGGTAAATGCTCCATTAATGCAGAGAGAGAAAGAAAGATTGTTGAGCATAGTGGAGAGGTGTAACGTAATTTTGGAATAAAAGAAAATAGTAGGAAGGTGTAAAATATTTTTGAAATAAATAAAAATAGTGAAAAGGTGCAAGAACACTTAAAGTAGTGAAGGGAACAACACCCAAAAGAGATTAATCAATAGTTGTCCATTTATTTACTACATTTACTCGTATGATTAAATGTTTTGCTATAATTACTTATATGATTCATTATTTTATATGATATTTAAATATTTGTATTAACTATTTGATTGATATTTTTTTGTTATATTTTATATATATATATAAATATGACTTTTCCTATTAATAAGAATATACACACAGAAAATCAGTCTTGATTTATTTTAAAATAATGAATTTTTAGTTGTAATCCGTTTTATTTTTATTCTTTAAATCAGTAGTATGTGTAGGATATTCAATTATGGGGCTGTTTACTTACACCATTTTAGTAAAACAAATATTTTTTAATAGAATAATCATTTATTATAATTTTTAATATATTTATGCAAATTCATTTAGAAAGAATTCGAGTTATATGTGGTAGAAGAGAGAAATAATTTTAAAAAACATAAACGCAAACTAATTTCTACTTATATATAATATTAAGAATAATTTAAATTTGTTGTTGGGTTACATTTCTTGATAATTTATCAAAATTAACTATGAAAATGGTAGATGGAACATTATTGAGTGAAAGAAACCTACACTTTCTTTACTTGGGGCAATTTCTGTTAGATTATCTTCGTTAGCAAGATAATTATGAAATTTTATGAACATAAATAAGAGTTTTATGAAATTTTAATTTTAATAAATTTTTAATTCATTAAAAAGAAGCTAATTTTAAGATAAAAAAAATTATTTGGCTTACATTATTTTTTTTCCTATTTTGATTGACTTTGTTTAATATATTTATTTATTTCGGACTTTAAAATGGTATCAATTTTGATAACTAATGTTTAACTTGGTCTTTTAATGTGGTTTCAATTTTAATAATTTATGTTCAATTTGGTCCTTTTTATAATGTTGTCTAAATTGTTAACGAAAAATTGTGCATGTTGATAGTGTTTGAATCAACAATTTGATTTTTTCTTTCGTGGTCGTCCAACACAATGTGAGTTAGAATCTGGCAAAGAGAAAACTACCTCGTTGTATCTATCCACCACCACCGTATCTGACCAATGTGATGTTGCCACATCATCTTCTTCAACTTCCCAACACATCAGAAATCCTAACCATCACCATCAACCACCACGCACCTACACTACACAGTGCCAATAACACGTCATTTTCATCCAAAATGTAAATCGCACCTACACCTCTCTAGAACGTGCAACTTCTATCTCCATCGCAAGTCTAAATCACCTCACCGTGAGAACACCCCCCCCCCTCACAAACCATTCTCGCGTGTTACCACAATCATCCTTACCCAACCATCTCACGAACATCAACAAACACCTGCACATGCATAGGTCAACTTTGACGCTACCATCCAATATCCCACCCTTCGTCGTAGATCTGAACCGTCTTCACACCAAACATTCACGTTGCAACTCATCGTCAACCACCATGAGTGAGACACCTATCACGAATCACTAGCCCAACCAAACCCTAAACAAATATGAACCGTAAGCAAACTTATGTCCATTGTGCAACCACTGCATATCTCCTCCATGAAACCTTAATCGCGCCTCCTTCATGCAAAGATTTGTTGTGAATCAGCCACCAATAGAACAGTAGAGGCCTAATATCGTGAATCTACCTTGTGAGATCTGTGCATGGAGATTAGTGGTTAGAAAGGATTTAGGGTTTCACTATTTAGAGCTTACTCGCGATGTTGCTGGAGGCATGATTCAGGTGACGAACGTGGTGCTTGAAATGGTTGTTATGGTAGAAAGAGATTAAGGTTGCATGAGTTGTTGGAGGTGCGATGGTTAACGGTGATGGTAAGGGGTTCTAATGTGTTTGGAGGTTGAAGATGATGATGAAACATTCTATCGTTAATAATTTGTGTACAGTTTGTCATTACTAATTTAGATGGTGTTATGAAAAGGAACCAAATTAAACATAAATTTTCAAAATTTAGATCAAATTGAACAACTAACCAAAAAAATTCTCGTATTAAACCAAATCGACCAATATGGATAAAAGAGTATTTAAACTAAATTATTTTTATTTTAATATTTTAAGCTTTGTACAAATCGATAGAAGTTAAATTATTTATTGCATTAATAGAACTTTTGGTTAGAAACTAACTATAATCAAGACTTTTTTTCTAATTTTGAAGATTGTATCTTGAAACATTAGGAACAAATCAAAATGTTCTCTAATTAAAATTACAAATAACCTTTAAGATCTTTCACATTTATAGAAAATAAATGTGTTGATGAAATTGTAATCAATGGAATTGACTCTTAGGCAGTTTATATGATTCCCTCTCTTCCAAGGAAAGACTTATTTAGAAATGATTTTTTTTCTTAGCGAAATTTAAATTCACCTAACTTCTTGTTTAATTTTTCCGGTATTACATGAGCTTGTGGCTAACCCTTCCATGATAAATTTCTTTTCCTTATTTTATATTGTATTATACTATATTATATATATATATATATATATATATATATATATATATATATATATATATATATATATTCACCCCTTAAAACTCTAAACTCAAAACTGAAATTTATAATAAAAGAAAAAAGAAGTTATTACAATGGATATAAACCAATGGTGAACGGTTTTCCTTCAGAATAAATAGATAAGAATAAAGTTAGGTATACGAACAGAACTATCGATTAAGCTCACATCTGCATAAGTTTACACTAAAAAAAAACTTATCATATGTTTTTAGTTTCAAACGCCTTTATTTATTTATTTTTTAACTCACATCCACCTTTCAAAACTCAAGTTTAATGGATAAAAATAATTTACCTAATACATTAAATAAATAAATAAAGATTTTAGATTGGGTTGTAAAATTGGATTTTATTCCATTCCAAATTTTAAATTATTTTTATTTTTAATTTTTTGTAATAAACAAATGTAGTTTTTGTGAACAAATGACATTAAGTATTTGTTAATGTAGCAAAGTCTAAAAATATATCTAATCCATTTTAAATTCAATTCATCTTGGTTACAAGAGTTGGGAATAGTACCTAAACCATAAAAGTTATTTATTGCGTGAGTCAAATATATATATATATATATATATATATATATATATATATATATATATATATATATATAAACTGACTAAAATCTATTAAATAATACAAATTTGTATATCTAATTTAAATCTAAGACAATCTTACATATAATCTTCAATACTCTCTCACATCGAGAACTTGGTCCATTCACACCAAAGCATGAAGCAAATGAAACGAAGAAGGCTAAGAACAGATCATAATTAAACCCAAATCTCAACTGGCATAAACTCTTAATGGCTTTGAAAACATATAACAAGGAAGTTGAAATTTCATCCATCTTGGCACATGAATTTAGCATTTTTCTTCTAGACATATTTTGTACTGTTCATTGTATTAGCACATATCACTTTCAGAAAAAACATCCAACCAGAAAGTGCAACTTTATAACAACGTTACATGAAAATTTAATGTTAACACTAATGCCTTGTTTACTTGAGTAGATTTGGGAGAAAGTGATTGAATGAATTTGAGAGGATTTGAAAGTAAATTTTTTTATTGTTTATTTGAGTGGATTTAGAGATAACTGAGAGTGGATTTGAAAGTAAAGTTTGTGAGAATTAGTATAGAATTTGATTTATGTGACAGATTAAAAAAATTTACTTCCATATTCAGTCTCAGTTACCTCCAAATCCACTCAAATAAACAATAAAAATTTATCTTCAAATTCATTCAATTACTATCTCCTAAATCCATTCAAGTGAACAAAGCCTAAATCCTATTAAATTCTTTAGGGTTCAAGAATAGACAATGAAAGAACCAAAAAGCATTTTGAAAAATTCAGGCCATTAACAAATCCCACAATATGTATTTAAGATTGCAGAAGCACCAAAACAGACTTGTCTTAGAGGTTCCGCTGAAAGCATTATTTTAGATGTGATTTATGGTTTAGGCACAATCATGGTCACTAGAATTGGTTTAAAATGACATGTATCAGTTGTATTGTTTAGTTCTCACAGGTTGCCCAACATACGAACTCAAGAAAAAATGTACACTTGGTGAAACCATGAAGCATAAACTAAAAAACCCTCACCAATGGAATATGGGACGTAAAATACAGAGATATAATAACTTTAAAAAGCCTTTAATATGAGGAATCATACCAACCAAGAAATCCACTTTAGATTAGTTCAGAATAAGGAGGCACATTGAAGTAATCCACAGCTAGAGTGATCCTTCAAGAGCTATTACTCTTGTTGAACAAAGATCCCACAAGCTAAAAATACACATAAATGTTACTCAGAAGCATAGAGAGTCTATCAACAATCAGCACTGCTTCTTTGTGATGATCATTTCAAACTCTAGGGAAATATATATAAAAGAAATAAATTCAGAAAAGCTCACAATAACTTTAGTAGAAACAACGTGCTGCTCCATTTACTGCAGAGATCATTTTGTGATGTTTCATTACAGCATCTTGATAACAAGACCATAACATTCTGGCTAGCAAGTCTATATGAAAATATGTGTATTAAATGCAATTTTAACGTACGAGTTAATCCTAAACAGATTTATAAACTAATCTTCAGATAGTATCTGCATCTGCTTCAAAAGGTGAAAAATGTGAATCATCAGAGTTAAATTATATTCCAAATTCTTAAATAGTAGAAGTATTTTTAAGGATCACTTTCACACTGTGCAGCACTCTACGACATTGGACTAACAATAAAACTTCAAATGCAAGTTACTAACCATAGGTATCAAAACTGTTTACATTTCCCTGACTGCAATGAGAGGCTTAGGAGGAGATAGAGATCTAACTTCAGGTGCAGAACTAGGGAAAAGTATGTTCAGCCTGTGCATTAGAATATCAGACCTAGATGGAATTTCGTTAAGAAGAAACTGCTGAACAATTGGCTTCTTAAACCACTCCATGACTGAATCTCCCGATGCCCTAAGAACCACTTTACTCACCTCAAAAGGAGATTCTACTGAGCTAAACATCTGTGCAATCACAATCTTCAAAGTTGCTCCAGTAACCAATTTTATCCGTCTTGGCACAATGCCATAATATAGCATGCGCTTTCTGAATCTATGAAGAGTATGCACTACTGCAATAAGAGCAGCTCCAACTGACAAGTTTCTAACATCAAGGGACCAAGCAATGTGCTGATCAAACACTATAGCCTTTGGGAAAAGTTTGTTCTCATAAGCAACCTTCCAAACACATCGAGCTCGATTTATCTGCCCCATAAGAACTAGGTAATTGAGAAGAACATTGACAAAGTACTTAGCCGCACCCTCCTCTAATTCATAATCAATACCCTGAAAGAATTCCCGGACAAAAGATAACACCGGCTGTCCCCTGTGGTCTGGGCCTGTGAAAAGTCCACACATAAAAGTGTGTGCCTTATGCTTTGTAGCACTGAGGATAGACATCAAATGCCTCTCATTTGTCTCTTCCTGACACCTAACCAGATGAGCTAAAATGGAGGTGTAGAGTATCAAATCAACTTTAGCAGCAGAGTTAACATATGTTTCCAGAAGAGGCTTGGCTGATTCATACAACCCACTCTTCATGCATGACTCAAACAACTGCCTGATAATAAAATTATTGGTTCTGATCCCAGATGAACCCATGAAACGCAACCACCTCAAAGCAAGATCAACCGAACCTTCCTTAATATACACCATCAAAACATCACTAGCTGTCACATCTATAGAATACCCCATGGTCTTCATTTCAAGTAGAATTTTGGCAGCCACATCCACCAGCTTTTTATTAGCCAGTAGAGTTAAAAGCACGGTATAAGTGCTTAGGCCAGGTCTTAAACCCGCATTAGTCATTGAATTGTACAGTTTCATGGCAGGATCAATTTGTCCAGCAGCAGCATGCATTTCCAAGAGACAAGAATATGTAGATGGGGTAGGTAGAAACCCTGCTTTTTCCATATCTAAAAACGTAGACATAGCAATGTCAAGCTTCCCTGATTTTGCATGGGATTCAATGACCAAAGTATACAAACCAAAGTTAGGCCTGAACCCTGCCATCCTCATCTCATCCCAAAGCCTTAGAGCGGTTTCTAACTTCCCAGACTTCACATAAGACTCAATCAGAGAAACAAATATGGTAGGGGGTGGCTTGTAGCCATAACCTCGCATCTCCATGTAAACCTTCATTGCACTGTCCAACCTGCCCGCCTTCCCCATAGAATCAACAAGAGACACAAAGACATTCAAACCAGGCCGAAAATCTCTCCCTTTCATCTCTTGGAAGAGTTTGAAAGCAGCATCAAGACGCCCTGACTTTGCCAAGTTGGGGATCATCAATTCATATGTCGAACCATCCAACAAACAGCCAACTTTCTCCATGCTCTCATACATTTCAAATGCCTTGTAAGGCAAACCCTTGTTCAAAAACAAAGTAATGAGCGAATTATACGTCTCCGTATCAACTTTACAACCAGCATCCACTATTTTCTTGAAGCAGCAAAACGACACCTCCAACTTCTCTGCCTTAGCCAAGTGCTTAATCACCCTATTACACGCGGCTGACAAGGAAACCCCATCAGCCGAATCACCAACCATCTCATCAAACAACGACTGAATCCCTTCAAAATCCCTCTTTTGATTCAGCCCATCAAACAACATGACATAACAGTCATCACTTGTAGCATACCAAGCCTGCCTCTTGGCCCACCTAAACAAACTCAAACAAGCATCAGAATCACCAATAACTTTCATCGCTTGAGCAATGTGAGTCATGTTGGGCACAAACTGTAGTTTGTCCAATTGGGTCTCCAATTCCGGCCCCCACTTCCACCTCTTCACAACCTCAACAATTTTTGCTACAGCCAGAGCATTCACAAAGGGCTTCTTCACCTCACCCACCATCACATGATCATCAAGACCAGGCTCCACAGACCTCACACCCTTACCCTTGTAAATAACACCACCCGATTCATCTAAGTACTCAATTTCCTCAGTCCACTCCTTAGACCCACCATTGTCATGGCAGTAACATCTCATACCTCTCATCCCCACAAGATTTGAATCATTGCATAAACGTGGGGTGGAGGGAAATATCGATGAAGAGGCCAAAAACGTTAACTTTCGGGTAAAGGGTTGCGCAGAAATAGAGGAGTGAGCGCGTGAGAGAAGAGAGAATTCATGGGTGAGTTTGAAGAGATTGGTAGCAGAAGAAAGCAATCGATTATAAATCATTGTCAATGTGAAGAAGCCAGAAATAAACGAAATAAAGTGCTTACAGAGTTTATGTTCCTGTTGTTCGGAGTTTCGGAGGTTCCATTCCACACCGCTTAAACCCTGAAATGAGTTTCCTACTGTCAGCGACACTTCAATCCCAATGAGGTTCCATTCTGAGTTTTAACTTTGATGTTTAAATTGGAAATTTTGTCACCTTAAATTTTTCATGGGTGGTTTTTTCTAGTTTAATCCTGAAAATCCCGAATTTTAGTTTAATTTATAATTTTATATTACTTATCTTGTTTTATATTCAATCTTAAATTTATATATTTATTTAAGATACTAGCAAGAAATAATTTAATTAATTAAAATAAATAATTAAGTTTTATAAAATTGTACACTTGATAAAAAAATTACAGATTTTGTAAAATATTAACTTAAAAGTCACATGAAAGATAGATATAAAAAATTTATTATTAGATATAGAAAGATAGATATAAAAAATTATTATTAGATATAGAAAGATATATAGATTAAATTTGTTAGAATATATGTAATCATATGTATGTTAACGAAAACAATTGAATTTGTTAATTAAAAAGTAGATGATAATGATTCATTATCGTATTGACTTTATTAATTAAAAAATGGAAGAGAGAAAATTAAAATATAATCTAAATGTGTGTCTACATATTTTAAAATAAAAATGTTAGATATATTATTTTTATTTTATATTTATCTTTTATTTTTAGTTGATTTGTTATTATTTTTATTTGTGTTTTGGGTTTAGTTCATATTTCTTTTATTATTATTAATAGAGAATTTTATGTGTATATTCAACAAGGGAGATTAATTTTATATATAATTTTTATTATATTCAACATTTTATTTAGAACTTAAGGTTCATTTAAGAAAAAAAGTTTTGTTGTCTCTACCACTAAATTCGTCGTTGACGGTGCAGCCCCGTTGTCGATGGTGTCATCTATTACGTTCAGCGGCGCCATTGTCTACCGATGTCACTATCGAAGTTCCAGTTTTGACTTACTATTACACGGTTTTGATCGTCTCGGTCAGGTGACTATCGTGTCGTCAACGACGCCTTCATCACCTTTTGGAGTCATGAATTTATTTCCTTTTTTGTCGTGCATGGTGGCACGTCTCAATGATTTAGAGCATCAAGGTCGCTCTTTTTCCTCTTTCATATTTATCACGTATGGTCGCACGTCTCATCTCTTATCAACAGCTATTCAGAACATTGAGGTTGCTCTTTTTCCTTTTTCAGGTGCCTTGATTGAAGAATCTTTGATTTTTAAGATTTCTTCATCAATGACTTCTTTCGTTGTTGCCTCTTATGACCTCCCTTCTATCACCATTGTGTTTGATCCGTCCATATATGTTTTTTCTCTCGTGGCAAAGATGGTTTTTTGTTAGTTTATTCATAGTCGTGGGGGCTATTCAACAATGACATATTTATCCATTGGATGTTAACAATGCATTTTTCAACAACTATTTGCAAGAAGAGATTCACATGGAACAACTTCTCATATTTGTTGCTCAAGGGGGAGTCTTCTAGGTTTACACTTCGTCTTCTATGTCATCTTCACAAATCATTAATAATTTGGTGTCACTCGAGTCTAGAAGAAGATATTTTCACTAAGTATTTATGGATTATATTAGTAACAAGCTTGATACATATAATTTGTATGCACTAGCTTGAGGGAGAGTGTTAGATATATTATCTTTATTTTATGTTTATCCTTTATTTTTAGTTAGTTTGTTATTATTTATTATTTGTATTTTGGGCTTAGTCCATATTTATTCTATTATAAATAGAAGACCCTATGTGTATATTCAACACAAGAGAGATTAATCTCATACATAGTTTTCACTATATTCAACAAAAGGTATGGTCTGACTTGCGCATTATAGTTATTTTTTTCATATGCATTAAGCTTTCAAGTTTCTGCAAAAGGTAAGCAACAAAATAACCTAGGTTGTTGAGAAAGATTTATGGTGTGTTTACTTGGAAGCAGGATTTAAGAGAGAAGGAGTGGATACATTTGAGGGTATGTGAGAGTAAAATGAGTGTTGTTTTTTTTAATCAATTTGGAGGTGAGTGAGAGTGGATTTGGAAGTAAAGTTTGTGAAAGTTAATATAGGATTTGACGATGTCACAGATAAAAAATGTTTTAATTGATAAAAAATGAACCTCGGTAAAAACTTCAAATTTCACTTCATTTACCGTTAGATTGACCTTAACATTTTATATATAGTTCATAAGGTATATTGATTCATCTTGACCACTCGGATTTGTAGATAGATGTTTGTGCTTAAAGGAATTAATTTCGCATTTTGAGTAGAGTTGAAAACTACTTAAATTCGATCCTTAAGTTACCTCGGTAAAACTTTAATTCCAATCTAGTTAACTGTTAGATTAACCTAGAATTTGGATATGTAGTTTCTAAGACATACTGTATCACTTTGACCGTTAGGATTTTTAATTTAATTCCTATATTGGGAGAAATTATTTTGCGTTTCTTAGGAAACTTACTACTACTTAAATTCTAATTTTGAATCACCTATGAAAAAATTAGGATTTTTGTTTTTGAAAATTTGAATTTACTATGGTATCAGATGATTTCATTTTGAATGTTTAAGATATAAAAAAAATATTGTTACCGTGATACTCCAAGAATAAAGGATGTTATACTTACCTTCTCCACTAGATTCAGAACTCCTCCTCCTCCACAAGCTTCATAATACCCATTATCCTTCACAACCTCCTCCATTGCCCTTCACAAGCACAGACCCACCAATGATGTTTGTTTTAGACGTTCACCACAAGCACATCCACCTTTACTTTCCCTTAGTAACACCTGCACTAGAAAAAAAAATTGTTAGAGTTGCCTTTAACAAGGTTTCTCAGTGTTGCAATTAACCATTTGAAGGCCATGAACAAGCTTTCCAAGGTCATGTAACCCAATATGAGCTCTTGGAATAGGTTAACTTGCCACTGGAACTGATTACAACTCTTGGAATAGGAACAAACAATTTACATTGTGTCCATGTTTCTAACATCATTAGTAGCTTATGAACATTTATGATACATTTCATGTGAAAAACATGATATTATCTAGGTATCAATAGAGGAAATGTACTTCAAAATTTTTTAAGAAAATTGAAAATAATAGTAGATGAAAAGAAAAAGGACTGTTTGTACCTTCCAATCTCAACCACATCAACCAATATTAAAAGACTTGCATCTAAGGAAAAGATGGTTACAAAATTTAAATGTGATATAAGCCAAATATTATAAAAAAAAAGTGAAAAAATTAAATATTATATGAAAAATAAAACTTATAAATTTATTGTTCTAAAAATTTAAATTAAAAATAATGTTTATCTTTAATATAGATTGAGCTCGTATCTTATATTTTTTTTCATAATTCATTCATCACACGAAAAAAAAGCACACTTAATATATATATATATATATATATATATATATATATATATATATATATATATATAAGAAAATATATATTTGAAAATTTTTTTTGACAATTTTTACAA
>NC_028357.1:17139240-17158538 GCF_000741045.1 Vigna radiata var. radiata
ATATATATATATATATATATATATATATATATATATATATATATATATATATATATATATATATATATATATATATATATAACAAGTAAGATCGATAGATAAATACGTACATAAACTGACACTTGAGAGTACAGAAAAAAGTTTAATTGTGTAAAGTTTATGAAATGTGGAAGATGGGGTCCAATGTATCTTAATTTATGCTGAGATGTTTTGTATTGTCCTCTTACAGAAGAAACATAGTCAAATTGGTTTCACGTGGTTCAGTACTTGAAAATTTTCAGAAACAAGAAAATATATACTAGTAGCTTTTAGCTAAAATCCAATGAATTGAAGTACTCCGTGAAAAAAATATTATCTTTTATTCACGTGCATTAATACAAGAGATACACTTTTCAATCCCTTGAGTACGTGCTTTTGTATCCAAAGGATATAAAAGATTATTATCAACTTAATCTTTTTATATATGATTAACTTTCTTATATTATTTGCAATAATTTATTATAATAATTGTAATTTCTTTTGAAGTTTATATTTTAAGTTTTTAAAATTTTAAATTATTATACTCACGATTAATGATATTATTTATCAATGGCTTAAATCCTTAATTAGTCCCCATGTTAGGAGGAAATTTTCAGTTTAATACTCGCTTTTAAAAGTGTATACATTGGGTCCCCATGTTTTGCAATTTGTGTCAATTTAGTGAATTAATGACACTTCAAACAAGTTTGTAACAACAATTGGAAGATGTCCAAACTTTGGAACAGTTAATAAACATGTTGCAACTCAAAATGACTTGTCCACTTGTAATTTTCAAGCCAAATTGATGGTTCAAAGGGACTAAATTGACACAAATTGCAAAACATGGGGACCCAATGTATACACTTTTAAAAGCGGGTACTAAACTGAAAATTTCCTCTTAACATGGCGACCAATTAAGGATTTAAGTCTTTATCAATTAATAAAGTTAATATAGTCAACATTTATTTATTGAGTTAAAATACTATTGTTTAAGTAAATTTTATTTTGAAATTTAAAATAGTTATTTAAAGAAATAATGTCTATCAATAAAATGTTTTGAGTAATTCTCCTTACACCTTCGTGACCTAATCTTACACCTCCCAATTTTGGTTTAATTCCACCTGTACCCCTAAGTCTACTCTGTCAAAGCCTATGAAACATTTTTTGGTTTTATAAAAAGTTGGTTTGCTCTGCCTCATCCCAGACCAAAACCAAACCAAACCATACACCCCCTTTATTATTTCTTCTTTCTCCCTCTTGTTGTACTCCCCTTCATCCTTTTCCTGCCTCTTTCTTACCACTTTTGTTGTCTTCCCCCTCATCCCCTCCCCCTCATTTTTTCTTGAACTTGTTGATGTTGTGGGTGTGGAAAAAAAATGCTTGTATGATGAATATATGTTAGTATAGTTGATTTGCATATGATGGCCATATTTTTTTGTTGTTTGAACTGTGCTGGGCGTTGGAAGTAGGGGAGATGCAAAGTTAACCGCAAATGGAACTGCGGTTAACGGCAGCTGCACTATGAAGTGCGGATATGGTGGCGCTGCAGTTGAATCTGCGACTGATGGCAACTGCAGGTGGATCTGCGATTAGTTTTCGGGGGTGCATCGGCGGCGCACTTGGAAGTGCGGTTTTTTTTCTTTGTTGTATTGTTCGTGCTTTATTTGTTTCTATTGTGGTCATATTGTTGTGTGGAAAATGGATTGGCAAATTCTTAGATTTATTCGATTGTATCTCTCTTAAAACAACTAAAAGAAACTGAGTTTAAGTGGTGGCTTAATCAGCATCTAAGTTCCTCCACCATTATATTTGTGTAAACTGTAAAGTGTGAGATGAGGCAGAGGGAAAGGGTACATGTATTTCTTCGGTGGCATCTACAGATATATCATTTGGTACATTTTTTGGTAATTGGGTGCTTATTAGAAAGAACTAAATATGTGATTGGGATAAGAATCCAAAGTCTATAACTTAAAAAGATTTAGTAAAAAATCTCACTTCTAGTAAGGGACAACTTCCAGCAAGGAACAACAATGGAAGGATTTAATGAAGGGATCTGCAGTTACTATTTAGGAAATCATTATTGTATCATTACTTCTATTTTTTATTTTAATTAATGAAGGGTAGATATGTAAAATGGGAGGTGCAGGATGAGGTTAGGGAGGTGTAGGAAGAATAACTCTAAAATGTTTAAGATAAGTGCGTTAAATTCTAAATATAAGTATAAACATTATTATAAACTCTAAATGTTCTAAATCAAAATTTGTTTAAACGCTAGTACACATAATATGTCTAAACACTTAGGAACATATCTAACGCTTTTAGTGTATGTATGATATAGTATTTTATTATCTATTATGATATGCTCTTTTTTTCTGAGATCATTAAAGTATATAATTTTATTTAAGAATTTTGCATCTATCAAAAGAACGTTAAGAGATAGAAAGATACTTTGATAATGTTTCCCTAATACCTTCTGTTTGATGCTTTCATACAAGCAATAAGGTTGCCTTACAAGAAGTAATATATCATCTGTATGGTATACTATGTCACTCGATCGATAAGTTACGAAATAAGTCATCACTGATGACAAATACGACATATTAACCGAACGATTTTCTACGTATATTCAAGACCGTTCGTTTATTCCTTAAATTATAAGTTAAGCGGGTGAAGTGGGCCTGTGAGTGTTGGGTTGTAATTGGGTCAACGCTAACATTAGTGTTATTGGGCCAACGTCAACTTAAGGTCCACAAAATGCCTATAAATATATAGGTAACCTGCAAAGTTAAGCTAGCTTAACTGAGTTTTGATACTTAATTGTGAATTAAGTTTATTGAGTAAAATCTGACTTGAGCGTCGAAGTGCCTTTAGCAGGTTTACACCACTCGGTTTAGACTTGAAGAAGTTGGAGCAGGCGATTGAGAAGGTGATAATAGCAAGGTGTGTCTCTCGGCCCTACTTATTTATATACAAAAACATCATCTAACCTTATACCGAAAGGCTACACATCTTTTTTGAAGAAATCTACATAAAAAGGATTGTATGAAGAAAAGAAAGCAAGAATCAAGATTTATTATTGTTCTTACACTGTCAACATTATTTTCTCTTACTTATATCGTATTCATCCCTAAACTTTGTTTTCCATCTCATTTCAACACAATTTCATCAATTGTGTATTAAATTCCCTTAATTCTGAAGCTTCAACACAAAAAAGAGCCTGAGAGCCTGTTTTCTCAAAGCCAAAAAAATTGGTGGGAGCATTAATCTGTTGACACCTTTCTTTTATACCTTTTATCTTTTGCATTTCCTCTTTTTGTATTTTCTCCTTTCTTCTATCATATATCCATCACATCTCTCACTTTTCTTTCATACCTTTCGTTTTTCTCTTGTTTTTTTTCTTCTGAGATGTGAAACCAACAACAGTTTCACAAAAATGGTTAGCCATCAGCAATCAGTTTACAAAATTTGTCACTAACATGTCATCCCTTTTGTTATTGTTACACTTTGTGCTTTATAATAACCTTTGTTGTTCGTTAATCCAGGTATCAGTTTCATCAATGGAAGTTGGTGTAGTCCCAGAATCAACAATAAGTGACATATCAGTGTCCTATTCAAAGTCACCAATAGGGACAAGTGACCTATTTCCTCCCCTTCCCATGCCTTCACATCTTACACCAATTGACAGAGAGGCCAGAGTCCTAAGATATAGGGAGAAAAAGAAGACAAGAAAGTTTGAAAAGAAGATAAGGTATGCCTCAAGGAAGGCTTATGCAGAAACCAGACCACGCATCAAGGGTAGATTTGCAAAGAGAACTGATGTGGAAGCTGAAGTGGATCAAATGCTCTCCACAACACTATTCAATGAAGTTGGAGGAACCTTTTTTCCATCTTTCTAGGAATGGAAAGAGAATGAATTATCAATAGCCAAGACATAGAAGACAAGGTTGAGAACCAGTAACGTAACTTTTATGCTGTCTAATTAGTTTGGACTATTTTTCTATACTTATGCTTTATAAATATAGTACTTACATATATATATATATATATATATATATATATATATATTAAGTCAGCTAATTCTCAAAATTTTGCCTTATAATTTAATTTCTCAGTTTCGTTGTCTGTTTATATTTTTCTTCAAATTTGTATTTGTTCATCAGATTAACATTGACTGGGAAAGTAATATTATACTTAATAAATGTGTGTATTTTTACAAAAATTATGACCCAATTGAGACAGTTCAAAATTTGAGGACCGAACTGAAATTTTCACACAAATATTAAGACCAAGGGAGGGTTTAAGCCGTCTAAAATACAAATATTTATTTCGGTTGTATAGATCAACTAAAGCAATGATCTTGACATAGTAAATCAATAGTTTAAAAATAACAATAATAATAAATAATAACTTTATACTATGTTTTAAATTATTGAAAAAATCTTTATAAAATAAAAATATAATAATAATTTATTATTGTTAGTTAATTTATTTTATTAAATCATTTGTAATAATATACAAATAAATTAATTAAATTATTTTCAATTTACAAAAATAAATGAATTTAAATTATTTTTCATTTTATTAAAAGAATTACCAGTTTATTATTATTTTTTTACAGTAGTATTAAATTTATTATTTCATAATTCTTATTTTTTTTATTTAAAAGTTTTATTAAAAAAAAAAACATGAAAAAACTAAGAGAAGTCATTAAAGATTCAATTGAAAATAGGTGCATTGGTTATTGTTTTTGCAGAGTTGAATATATCTTACAAAAACTCTAAAAGTGTTCATAACTCTTCTCCTGAACTAAAAAGGAAGTGCGTATGTTAGAAGACACTCTAATTTCCAAGTCAGTTAAGTGTATTAGATGATAATAAATACAAAAATAATGAACATAATTAATTTCTATGGTCTGGTTTATGTATTTAATTATTCTAATTAATCTTTTCGATCATTACTTTATTAACCTTGCTTTAACTATAATCTTAACTTAGACATGATGTCAGCCGATTTGTCATGTTGTTGCCAAGGCATATTATGTGTCCTTACAACATATGGGCCAAGGCATATTATGTGTCCTTATAACATATGGGCCAAGTACCATTGCTTCCGTAACATTGGTCCTTCCACACCAACATCATCTAAGGGATCAAACCACATCGCCATAGCATTTCTTCTAAGCTTTGGCCCAACCTAGTCTAAAAGGTTGCTATCAAAGGCAAAACCATCTCCAATAGGAGGAGGACACATCGCCACTAATTCTCTTCATTAAGATCATGACACATGGACATTAATCCTCTCCATTAGGAGAAGGACACATGAAAAGATCACGTATATCACAAAACATAACAACTTGGAGACCACTCTAGCCAATGATGCATAATCTTCTAGAAACTTCACCCTCGTGTGCGCACAATATAGCCCTTCTTCCAGAAGGTGTGCACTCCAAGCTAGGTTTTTTACCCTATATCCAAGTGTCTCCTTAGGGCTCATCTCTTCTGGCCTAAAACCCTACACTACCACCCTAAACCCGCATACAAGGTCTAAAAGAAAACCTAGACTACTTGGTCATCATACAAGGCCCAAAAGAAAACCCTATATGATGGAATCCTTCTTGACAATCCTCTTTTATTGTATTTTTACATTTCTTTGCATCTGTAGTTTAGCTTGTAAGAAGCTTGGGTCACTATAAATACCCAGCTCCTTTATTAATTGGCACTTTTGAAATTAATGAGAATTGAGATTTTTGAAATAGAAATCATTCTCTCTTGAAAGTCAGAGGCTAGAGAGTCCAAAGACTCTCTGTAACCACCTTCCAAGCACATTCTCTCACTTCATTTTCCATTTATCCAGCATGCTTCTCTCTCCTCAGTAACACAGAATTACCTTTCCTCCAATCTGCTTCAAGTACGCAGCCACGCGTCTTTCTCTTGAAGTTTCATCATCCACGTCTCATCCGATGCGTCATTCTCCTTTCACACGTTAGACATGCATATCATCACTTTCATTCTCGCACAACAGACCACATTTCTCACATCCTCTCCTAGGGTTTTGCCTTGTCGGTGCCTCCGATCCATGTCTCTTCTCAAATTCACTTCTTTATCTTAGGTAAACGTCTTTTTCTCACAGATCTTCATCCTTCTCACCCTTTGCCAGTGATCTGTGGGGGCAGTCAGCAGTCCCTGTAAGTTGCTGGGGCGTTACAAATGGTATCAGAGCCTAGCCTCTCCCAGTACGGTGTGGTTCGAGGACGAACCGGACAGAAGTTGGTGGGCATGTGACACCCGGGCACTGACGAGGGCGGGGAGTGACCGCCGGTGCAAGAAGCATGGTGCAGGGGACACGGACAAGGAGCGGCTCCTGGTAGGCTTCGAGTGGAAGGGGCACATGGACGAATCGAACATACACCGGAATGAGAGGGATCTGGAGATTGTATAGGTATGGGACTATACAGTTGAAGGATAACTTAAAGGAATTGATTTGACTACTCATATCAACAAATGCATTTGCTTTTCAGTAGCCTAACTCATAAGAACTCCATGGTTAAGCGTGCTTAGCCTAGAGTAATTATGGGATGGGTGACCTTCCGGGAAGTTTTCCCGGAAAGTGTGCGAGTGAGGACAAAGCACACTGGAAAGTCTCGTGGTGATGTGTGGGGGCAGTCAACAGTCCCTGTAAGTTGTCGGGGCGTTACACCACGCGTCAAAGGTAAGTATCTCGTTTCTCTCTGTTCTAAGTATCCTTCAATTTCCAAGTCTTGTTCTGTCTCGGTTTGATTATGAATTTGTCCATGTTTTCTTGATTCGGTCTTGTATGAGTTTCATATGATTTTGATTTGCGTCTCTGTGTTGATTCATGAGCTGTTCATTTGATTCGCGTTTTTGTTGTGTTTATTGAGTTGTTTATTATTTTTTCCTTAAATGTCTTGTGTTGATTTCACATATGTTGAATTTAATTTCTCTGATTGAGTTTCATTTATGTTCAAATAGGTTCTAATTGTATGTTGAGTTGTTCTATGCCTTTCCGTTTTTGATTTGAGTCTTATTCTCATCTTTATTCGGTGAATCATTTGCTTTGAGTCATTTTAATTTCTAAATCCATTTCTGTCATGTTCTAGTCTTGTGCTTTGTTTTAATTGTCAATTAAAATCGAGTTTAGCTAGTTGTTGCTTGTGATTTGTGATTCATTCGAGTTGCATGCACTGAGTAAGTTCTGTTCACCATATATAAGCTATGACAGTTGGATAAACGAGCTTGGTGGCAGATTTCAGTGTTATAGATAATGAATCTCATGTTTCTTGAATCTGTTTGATAGTTTTTGATAACTTTGCTTGGTTTCTGCCTAATCAGTAACAAGTGCATACCAAGTGAGCAATGAAAGGCTCAACCTAACTCGGTTGCACATTGATTAATCTATAGAATTGTGATTTGGCCAGCTACATTGAACTGGTTTTTCTCTGTAGTTTGTGTTAATGTCTTGAAGTGTGTCTGCTTGGTATTAGTTCATTACTAAGCTTTTAGTTTAATCAAATTCCTAGAGTGTTTGTTGTTTTGTTATAGAATATACAAACGTTGACATACGAATTTCAATGGAGATTTTAACACAATAAATCAAATATTTTTTAAAAGTGTACTTTAAATTTGGTATTATCAATATAAATTAATCAAATATTTTCTAAAAGAGTATTTTAAATTTGGTATTATCAATATAAGAAAGAGACGTTAAGAATATAAGATATTTTATATATAAAAAAATGAGTATGAAAAAGAAAGTCGTTAGTTAGAAGCTACCACCAATTAATAAAGAAATTTTTTATAATGATTAAAATAGACTTTTTTGCATGAATTTTAAAGCTGACATAGATACAACTAACACCGAAAAATGCTTTTTATGATAGTTGAATAACCCTTACAGAAAATTCAATGTTAGTTTTAAAGATTTATAATAGAAAATGTGTTGAAATTTGTCATTTACACACTTTGCACCCTACTTTTTTTTTTATGACAATTAAAATTTCACTTATCTAGATTCTATTTTCTATGATGGATTTGGTTATAATTATCATAAAAATAACATTTTTCGATATATGTATAGTTTTAACCATGGATAGTTATTTCTATAATATATATATATATATATATATATATATATATATATATATATATATATATATATTGCCATATAGAGGGCATTTTATTCTTAAATGTTTGATGTATTTATACACAGAATTTGATCGTCTGTATGTTTTTCAACTTTTCTTTTGTTTCTCCATTAGAATATCATTCAATTTTCTTTGATAGATTTCCAAATTTAATTCTAAGATATTTGGTATTTATTGTATTACAATTAAAAATTATAATATACATAATCTAAGTTTCTTAAATTAATAAAACAAATAAACAAAAAATAGGAACAAAACTACGAGTAGAACTCAATCACATGAGCTATCTTTTGTTAAAATCACTTTTCATGAATAATTTATCATTAACAACCTAATTATAACAGTCTAGTGTTTATTTTCTAGTCTTAATAAGATAAAATTTACGTTTTTAACCATATTAAATAACATTCAAATTTAGATGAACTAATATTTTTATTTAAAGATTTAAATCAATTAAACAATTTAACTATTAAATAGTCATTAGATTATTAAGTTTCAAAATGTTTAACTTCACTCAAGTTGTATATGATATAACATAACAAACTTCATTAGTTAAAGAAGATGTAACACTCACACATATTTCATTATAGAAGACAAATTATTTTTTGAATTGGTGTATGTACAAAATGCACAAAAGTGACTCATCAATTCCAATTAAGATTATAACACAACAAACCAAACATTTGATTGCAAATTACTCTAAAAAAAAGGCTTTTGTATGTTATTTTTGATATTTAACGTCTAATCCAAATCCGACCTCTTATTGGGAAACATCAATTGAACATCGGATCTCTTTTTTCAGATGTCAATTTTGACGTCGAACCCCTCCTAAATCGATGTCCCTTTTGTTCTTTTTAAAAAAAAAATTGCTTTTAAAATACTACCACACCTGAAATACAAAAAATCATTATAGCACATCATAAAAATGTATATACTATGAGTTTCAAGCAATAGAACACCACCAAGATTCATCAACCCACAAACAAAATTGCATCATAAGCCAAAATTAATCGGTGCAAACGAAATTTAATCAATTCAAACGAAATTTAATCGGTGCAAACTAAATTTAATCGATGCAAAATAAATTAATTGGAAGAGAATTAATCAAACATACCTTGTGGTAACAATGGCAAATGCAAATGAAGAAAAAACCCAAATGAAAACGCGAAAGAAAGTGAGGCTTGCATCCTGAATTTTTGAGGTTTAAAAGGGCATTTGACGTCAACCCCCTCTAGATTCGACGTCTAATTGCGAAAAAAATCTATTCTTGTGCTATTTTTGGGGTATTTTGGTAGCTTATTGACGTTTGGGAAAGGGAATCCAACGTCTAGTACACATTAGATGTCGACCCCTTCTACATTCGACATCTAATGCCTAAAAAAAGTGACCTTTCAATTCTGATTTTGCAGTTTCTGTGAGAGGATTTGACGTTTCATCTATGGGAGGCCGACGTCTATTTTCGAACCTTTTTAGAGGGACCAATGTCTAAATGATGATTTGGGGGGAGGGGGGGAGGGGTTGACATTTACATATTAACGCTTAAAATGAGGTATTTTCGGACCTTTTCAACGTCTGATCTAGGAAAAAAAAATAAAATTTATGCTAAAAATTATGTATTTTCGGACTTTTTTCCCGATGTCTATACCTTATTTGACTTCTAACTTGAGGAACCGACTTCTATAATGATGTTTTATTTATTTAAATATCACCGATCATATGTTTTACGTTGAATTTTCTTTCATTAGATATTAAAAACGTGACATTAAACACTATTTATGTCCTAGTGAATGTACTTAAATTTGATGTTATCACAAGAAAAAGATATTCATAATAAAATGTATTTTATATATATCACTAAAAGTCTACCGTCTATTGATAAAATATCACTAGTGTATCAAATTGTATGACAATTGAATTAGACTTTTTAGGTTAATTTTAGAGTCAACATTTAATGAACATAAAAAATCTTTAATTTCTATGATAGTTGAACAATCATTATATAAAATTCATTTTCTATATCAATTTTAATGAATTATCATATAAAAAATATTAAAATATGTCATTTATGTGTAATTCACCCTAATCGTAATAAAAAATCATACTTTCTGGTATGGTTTTGGTTACAATTGTCATAGAAGTAGCACTTTCCATGATAGATATAGTTTTGATCATCATAAAGTGTATTACTTTCTTTGAAAATTAAATATAATATCACAAAAGTCCATTTTTCTCTTAAAAATATTATGTATTTATTCAATTATCTACTTGCATAACAAAAAAAAAAAGGCATTTTCACTTGAAAAGAATTATTTATTTATTTATTGTAATAAAAACCTTGTATAAAAAATTCACTTCTATGACAGATTTTCGAATAATATATAAACTATTCTAAAATTTACTAATAGTTAATATGATCAAATACATATAAAATTTTCAACTATACAAATTTTCTAATTTGATTATGACTATTTACTGTAAATACATAAAAGAATATATTTACTCTCTTGAACCTCTTGTACCACCTCACTCCTTAACAAGTATAAGTCACTTAATATCTAGATATATAATTAAATACTTATTCTGTCAATAAAAGATAAAATTTATTAATTTATAAATATTCAAGAAATTTTAATAATTGTATATTATCTCTCTAAAATTTCTAATGTTTAAGGAATGAAACACTCCTACTTTTATATATATATATATATATATATATATATATATATATATATATATATATTGATAAGAAGTGCCAAAAATACTTTTTAAAATTGGTTTGACCTGTGTTATTGGAAACACAAATGAAGGAGAAAAATGTGTGAATCATAATTTGTGGCAAAAAAAAAAATGAGGAGAATAAACACTTGTTGAAAGATGCAACACATTGAAAAACTATATAAACTACAACAAAGAGTTAGAAAATATGCATAAGAAAAATTAATACTTATTAACAACATTTGATTTTTCATTCACAATCTAAAACATAGATGGATTCTCAAAACGCGAGCTTCAATGCTGGGCAAGCCAAGGGCCAAGCTCAGGTCTACCTTCAACCTCTTCTCTTTGTAATATGTGATGTTCATGCATTCAAGATATTAAAAAAAGCATTGACAAGATTTTTATGGTACTATAGGAAAAGGCTAGCAATATGATGGACAAGGCTAGTAATGTTGCTCATTCTGCTCAAGACTCTATGCAACAGGTTCTTCTATCTTTTATTTCTCAAATCATATCGTAACATTCATGTTTAATCCATAACAATATTCATATAGATATATTAATGTAATAGGGTTTTGTAGGATTGTTTGATTAGAAATTAAGATGCATGATTAAAAGTGGGAGTATTTTGTTGTGTACAGGGTGGACAACAAATGAAGGAAAAGGCACAAGGAGCTGCTGATTCTATCAAGAGTGCTTTGAATTCAAAGAATTAATGAACATTGTTCATGTTAATCTACATATTTTGTAGAAACATTATTCTTTTTTTTTTTTTATTTCATATATATTCATCTTATTTCTATTTGTAGAAGCATAATTCAATTTTGTTTTGAATGTGACCATTTTCCTTTGACATGGGAAACCAGATTCTTTAATTATCAAATACTCAAGTTTTAAATTTTAATGGTTCTAAATTTTTTTAGAAACAAGCTGCTAACACCAAAAAGTTACCGTAAAGGTGACAATAAGATCTAGCAGTTGATAATATATACTATTTCATGTTGAGTTTCTTTCAACGATCAAACATGTTTACATCCCATATGCATAAAAAAATGTACAGATTAAGAAAAGAATAAAAAATTAACTTACTCTATTTCATAAATTAATTGGATGGTAGCGAAGAACTTAACTCAAAGATTACTTTAAATGTTTTTTATATTCAAATAGATAAACAGATTGTGCGAAAACATAAAGAGAAAGGAGAATTCTAAAGAGAAAAAAAATTAGAGAAAAAGTATAATTTTAAAATAATAAAATTTATTTATAAAAAACTTTATTCATAATTTAAACTTTTAATATTAAAATAATCGTTATTTAAAAAACACTACAAATTCTAAAACATTTTTTTTTTAATTCTTAAATTCTATCAATACCTGATGTCTTTGATTTCATGTTGTCTAAATCACTATTTATTAATTGTTGTTACATACATTCTCTCTTCTTATAAGCAATACTTTCTTCAATACATAAAAACTATCCATTTTTTATCGTAAAAATGATTAAAATAGAATTATCACAAAAATAAAATTAGGAAAAACAATCAATTTCATTACTAAAAGAATATGATTGTTATAACACCCTGAGTTAATCACATTACCCGTAGTGCATAACATACATCTCATAAAACTATTTGTACTTGTAGTTGTTGTGCTTTTTCTTCTTACCATCTTACAAAAGCTGAGATTATATATTATTTGTACGGTAGTATATCTTCGATGACTGGCCACACCGAACGATCAAGCCTATCAGTTATCTTCAACCGAACGGTCAAGCATACCAAATGGGCCAAATTATACTGATCCAGCTTTATTGGGTTCAAGGCCCACAATATTACAAACACGAATAACCGAACAATATCATCATATAATATCATATATATCTCGAGTATCAAATAATATCTCAACAGAGATATTTCAGGTAAGTTTGTTTATATTTCATTCTGTTTATATTTTATTTTGTTATGTTGATCCAAAGCCTATAAATAAAGAGCAAAAGCCTTCAAACGAGGTACGCACAATTCAACCTACACTGACACTCTCATACTTGATTGAGTTCCACCCTCTCTCCGTTCTAGGCATCCACTTGCTGAGGACAGAGGGTCTTCCTATACCGACATCTAACTTGATCGTTGGAGTACCTTTACAGGTACCACCCCCCTCCCGGGCAAAGATCAAAGTGCGACGGACGGTCTGAAGAACGGACGACGAAGGTAATTGGAGATTTCGCATTAGAAGGAAGCAGAATCGCGCCATCGAGGTTAGTGCTTTCGGTCCCAGTAAATTCCTACCGAAACATTTTGGCGCCCACCGTGGGACCGGAGGGCATCCCATTGAAAACCACGAGGAACCAAGACAAACGCTCGGTATCAACATCTCCTTCAGATCAACACTAGCAATTTTCGACGAAATAGAAGTTATACAGCACGGATCATCATCAACCATCATCAACAAGATAAGTATTTCTTAAAAAATAAAAAATAAAAATAAAAATGAAAATAAAAATAAAAACCGAAATATATCATATCATTCATGATATATTACATGGTATGTGATACATTAAAAATATGTATTATACAGGATTATTATTATCGAAACATGATATATTATAATCTGTAACCAATATCGGTGCAAATTGAAAACCGAAGCATTTATTATATATGTTATTATATAATATACAAGGATAAATATTATACCAATTCACGAAAAGTGGCAACCATCTCGACTTTTCCTTTCTGCCAACAAAATATGAAATGATATAAAGGTTTTCGTTTGTCTTTGACTGCTTTTATTCATGATTAGCCTATTTGATATGATGGCTATCACAACTTAATTTCTGTTTCGGTGTAAAGTGGTGTCGAGAGTCGAAGGTGGGATGGACGAAGTTAGAGCGTTCGTGATGGTGTGGAAAGCCGGACGGTTGATGAAGATTGGGCAGTTTGTGGGGATCGATCGAGCTTGTGAGGACCGTGAACCAATGGAGACTGGACGCTTTGCCTGTTGAGGCCGGACGTTCTCCTTCCTAGTTCTCCAAGCCGGGCGGGCAGGTACCTGTCAAAGGCACTCCGACGCTCAAGTCAGTTAAGTGACCGAACGGTATTAGGAAGGGATGCATAATATGCAGAGAATTAAATCTAATCTGAAGTCATACCTGAGACCTTTACTTATACTAGTTGTAATGGGCTTTTACCTTTCGTGGGCCTGATGACGGCCCAATCACGCCTTAACCCTCATTAGGGGCTTTAATCAGTCCTTATCCATAATCTATTCACGTGGCCTGACGGGGTTTTCCCCGTGGTTATCTGAACGGTTACCGTTCGGTTACGATTGGTATGGCGGGTTGGCTGGACGGTCGGCCGGACCGAGTGTGGCTGGGCGGTCTGCAACCTGAATAGTAGGAGACCGTATGGTCCCTTAGGGTACCGTACGGTACATCAGCCCCCCAAGCCCGAGGCAACTTTGCTGTCGTAGGGTTTGTAAATGACCTTCCTGGAAAGGACGGGTTTTGCCGGTTTTGCTTTCGTCTCTAAGTCACCTTTGCATGGAGTCCGAGAAGCTTGAGGCTACGGAGGCCGAGCGCTTGTGGCCGAGTGTCCTGGGTTGAAAGGTTATGTCAAATCTTGCTAAGTTAAGTTCGGACGACCGAGGTCTCAGCTGAAAACATGGTTAACGATGGAGGCCTAAGGGAGGCCGGGCAATTGAGGTCGATATATAGCTTAACGATTTAAGTGGCCGAGTGGTTGATGGCCGAACGGTTGAGGCCTTAAGAGGCCGAAAAGCTCGAGACCAGTTGAGGGTCTAGAAGTTTGAGGCCCTTAAAGGCCGAACGGTGCGAGGCCTTGAGGACCGAGAAGTTGGGGCCAATGGATGGTAGGACGGTTGGAGGCCGGCGTGTTGGGGCCAATGGATGGCAGGACGATTGGAGGCCGAATGGCCGAAAGCTTGAAGATTGCCGATTTTGGCTAAGGCCGAGGTGCACGAGGTCAATGGGTGAAAAGAGCTGGGGGCCAAATGGTCGAAATGCCGGAGGCTAATGGATGGTCGAGAGGTTGAGGCCGATGGACGGCCAGGAACCGAGGCCGAATAGCCTAGACGTTTGGAGCCAATAGTCAATAACTGGAGGCCGAATGACCGGGATGCCGAGGCCCTAGGGGCCGAGACTAGAGGGTCGGTTGACTGTGGTTGAGTGAAGTGAAAACTCTCCAATAGCTTCAGGCCGCAATGGCCGAGGTTGGATGCGGACGCCAGATATGGCTGAGGTTAAGGCCATGGAAAAGTCGAATAGTTGAAGCCATTACGGCCAAGATCTTTAGGCCTTAGGGGGCCGAGAAGGTGAGGGCCTTAAGAGGCCGAACGATGGAGGCGAAAGGATAGCTGAGCGGTTGATGTCTCAAGAGACTGGAGACCTTGAGGTCAGGTTATGGTCGAATCGAAGAGCTTTGAGGCCGTGGAGGCCAAGGGATGAGGCCAAACAATGGCAGAACGACTGAGGTTTGAATGCGGATGCCAAGTTTGGCTAAGAGTCTCGGTCGGAGGGCCGAGAGCTTGAAGCCAGCTATGGCCGAACGGTTTGAGGCCCTGGAGGGCCGGGAAGTGTTAGGCCAGTCGATGGTCGAGAGCTAGGGCCAAATGGCCGAGCGGTCGAGGCCTTTGGAGGTCGAGATGTTGAGAAGCGTGTGAGGCCGGACGGCCGAGAAGTGGAGGACTTTGTGGGCCCAATGTTTGAGGGTGGGGTATAGCCAAGGGGTCGAGATGTTCTGAGGCCAAATGGCAGAGTAGCCTAGGCCTTTGGAGGCCGATTGTTGATATCGAGCAGCTAAGATGACGGGGTTTCTAGAGGTCGAGATAAGGCCCTTGGGAGCCCGAGAAGCTGCGGCCGTGGAGGGCCGATGAAAAATTTTGCTAAGAGTTTAAGGTCGGATAACCGGGGGCTTAAGGCCTGAAATATGTCCGAGCTTGAGACCATAGGAGGCCGAGTATTTGGGGTCGGGATATAGCCAAACGGTACTTCAAGGCCAATAAGTTGCAGTCTTGATAGCTGAGAGCTTGAGGGTTGTTATGGCCGAACGGCTTCGAGGTAACTCAGTTGGCCGAATGGCCGAGAGTTGGAGAAGTTGAGGCTGAGAAGTCAATTTGTGAGGCCGGACAACCGAGTGCTTGAGGCCATATGGTCGACTGTTACGGCCGAATGGCCAGCATGTTTGAATGTTGATGCTGAAAAGCCAGTTTGTTGGGGCCGAACGGCCAATCATGTTTGAATGTTGGCAAATTTGGCCAAGCGTGAGAGGCCGAAAGACCGAGAGCCTGAGCCTAATGGCCAAGAAGGTTGAGGCCAATGGATGGCCGAGAGGTAGAGGCCGCGAAGGCCGAGATGTTGAGGCCGAGAGGTGGAGGCCACGGAGGCCGAGGTGTTGAGGCCGAGAGATTGAGGTCGTTAAGGCCGACAGGTTGAGGCCGTTAAGGCCGACAGGTTGAGGCCGTTGAGGCCGAGAAGTGGAGGCCGTTGAGGCCGACATGTTGAGGCCGCAGAGGCCGAGAGACTGAGGTCGTGGACGCCCATAGGTAGAATTTCTTTTTCGGCTTCGATATTAATTCGTTTGGAAGTGGACAATTATAACTTCATGCATTGGAAAACCTAGCATCTGTAATGCAGGTATACGTAAAACCCTTTCGGGAAAAATCATCATCGGTGGAATCTCCTAACACCGGCGATAAGGCCGCGATCCAGGACAAGGGGAGCATCCCCGGATCAGCATTCTTTCATATTTACAAAAAACAGAAGCTTGAAGACAGCCACACCTTCGCCGACTACAACCCCTCTGGCATATCACCAATCCAACAGTGACTTGGCATTGTTCTAAGAAAGAGAAAAAGATCCCAGTACCTTAATGGTTCCAAACGTAGAGGCATTTGCCAACCGGCCACTGCGACAACGGCAACTGGTTTGAGGTGAGATCTCCGGTGCTCCCATCACCATGGACACTCTTCACGATCATGGCTCCACAACCAGAGTCGACATATCGCCATCGCTTTCCAACTGCATTGGCGCCGTGATTCTCCTCGGTGGCGCCCTCGACACTCCTCCACCATCGGAAAACCACTAACCGACAGCCATTTCGTACCAGCACGGGGAAAACCCAGTTCAAAGTAATGTCTCCTTCACGATGCAGACGACGGATATGACAATGCCGTGAATCTCAACCTCGAAAGAACCGATAAGGGGTCTTCATCCCCACCGCTGCCTCAACTCGACCAACGGCAACAATTTCATTTCCCGTTGGCTTTATGGCAAAACAGCCGTGACAACTGCGATTCCAGGTGTCATCACCAACACCCAAGAATGGGTTTTCTCTTCGCCCAACGATACCAGCGATTGTTTGCTCTCCCCCACCGCCGACGCTGGCAACAGATGAACATCGATCAAGTGCTCCTCACCCTTTGCGCCCAAGCTCCACACCAATTCCGCAACGCCGGACGGTCACTCTTCACCATCCATTGGCCTTCGACAAGACCAGTCCGCCGTATGATCCTATTGCCGGTAGCGACAGTTGCGTCGCGCGGTCTAGCCACCGTTACCGGNGATAACAATTGCGCCGTTCGGACCGACTTCCTTCCACCAACACTCGTGGCATTCTCCAGACCAAAGGCCGTCCGACAGCACTACATCATCTTTAACATTCTTACGGCCCCTTGAGCCTCCGATCGTCGCAGTTAAGGCTTCTAAGCCTATCCTTCTCCTTTGCCNCCGCCGGGGTCAATAGGTTTCCACCCGACCGCCATCTCCACNGCTACAACATCATCATCAGAAACACACCGACCAATCATAACGACACGCGGCCCTCGACCGCGACTCGGCACCAACCGTCCCGTTGCTGGGAGCATTCTTCCANGGANTCGGCCGGATCTTTTCCATCTTCGACTCTTTGTTAGGGAACAACCTTCCCTTTCTTTGAATGAAACAAGCCGATGGTTGTGCGAAGCCTCCGCATCATTTTGCGACGTGCCGTTCCGCAACCCCTATCAGACAATCCATTACAGATTCGGCTTGGTTAAGGTTGCACATGACGGTAACATTGTCAACGACGACACCGTTCGGTTTAGCTTCCACGTCGAACGGTTCAATCTCCTCAAACATGAACGCCGCATGACCAATTTCAGCGCCATTGGTGGCAAACACCGTTTCTTCCCTCGTATTCCTTTTTATTATTTCACTATTTTCTACTTTTGATTGATCTCACAGGGCATCTCTACTAGAGAATGACCCCCAACTGGCATACACCGTTGTCCCGCCGAGTAAGCATGAGAAAAAGAAAAGGTCAACAATGATAAACCCAATATTTTTACTCGAGCAAGTCTCGTAAGACTGTTGNCAGTTCTCTAAGGAAACTAAGAGACTTCATAAATACATTCACGTGGGCGGTGGGAGANNATCTGCAAAACCGATTCGAGGAGACCAACCTGTCGTATTATCCTATTGTCGGCGATGACAGTTGCGCCGCCTCAGCAATCTTACTTTCTGAACCAACCTCCGATTCATCCGCAACACTCGCGGCATTCCTTANGTTAGAGGCTGACAGTTATGAAGAAAAGATTTTCTTCCGCTTAATGCTTAACGATTTCAATGAAGTTTATGATCTAGACATCTGCCTTAAACATCCTATGATGGATTCAATCTTGATTGGGCCCCGACAACCTGACTCTTGGCACTAGGATAGTTGCATCCCGACCATCCACGACGCGTCCTAATATGGACTCTACGAACAATCAACTGAAGACCAATCAGTCTTACTCTCTCGGCCAATCAGCTTTTATAACATGATCTATTTTGATATGAATTGTCTAACCATGTAAATACATTGGTTTGTCTTATTACTCTTTTCGAGTTGTTATATCTCTTCAATGCAGATGACAGGATCTTGCACACAAATCATTTGGCTTATCCGGAGCTTACCATAAATCAAAGACCGAAGGATTGCTAAAGCAATTACAATCTTAACCGACCGGTCTCAATATATCTCTCATATTATATCTCTTGAAGATTGCTAAAGCAGTTACAATCTCAATCGATCAGACTCAATTATATCTTACAGATTACTAAAGCAATCACAAATCTCTAAAGAAGTTACATGCTCATCCAGTTACATCAAGAAACACCTCGCAGGATGGTCACTCCTGTCGTCTAGCAAACCTAGACGTTAAACACCTTGCGGGATGGTCACTCCCGTCGTCCAGCGATCCTCGACGTTAAACACCTTGCAGGATGGTCACTCCTGTCGTCCAGCAAACCTGGACGTTAAACACCTTACACGGACTATAACGTCCGCCAGATACATCGAGACCCACCGAGTCTCGGTCCAATTACATCAAGACCCTCCGAGTCTTGGTTTCACACGGACTATAACGTC
>NC_028357.1:17160093-17162479 GCF_000741045.1 Vigna radiata var. radiata
AGCCCTTCGTATGTTCGAACTCAATGGCTTCCATCATCTCGGCCTCGGTTTGTTTCCACCCAGTTTTCTCCTGCCTCAGTTCAGCGTTTGCCTTCTTCAGCACTTCTCGTTCTTTCTCGACCTCCTCCAGCATCGCAATTTTCTTCCTAGCCTCCTCCATGTCTTTCAACACTTTATCGCGCTCGGTCTCCAGCTCGTGGCCAATCTTGCGCAGCCCTTCAACCTCCTTCTTAACTTCTGCAAGAGCCCTTGCAGCTTCCTCAGCCTTTTCCTCACAATTTGCGTGAGTAGCACTGAGGTCATCTAATTCTTTTCGAAGTCGGTTTACTTCGCTTTGAACTTCCCCCTGTTGGAAGCATACACCATTTTGAAAGTTGCGGCATCGGCCCAGAGAAGAACGTCGAGCAAGAACTCGGACATTTGTTGCTCAGACATGGAGGCCATCACCTTCTCCTCAGCAGCATCAAAGTGGAATTCGATCTTATGTCTAAGATCGAAAGCAAGATCCCACATCCCTTGGGGTAAAGGGCGAAGTTCAGACGGTTCACCACTCTCGGTTGCAGTTTTCTCTACACCAGGCGATGATTCCCCCGCCCCGATGCCAACCTTTCCTTTGCCGGTTACATTGCTCACTCCCTCAGCCCGTGCTATTTTTCTCTTTCGCTCCAATCCTACTTCAGGAGAAGGAGGAGTGTCGTCCACGTGCACGATAGTGACCGGTACAGCTTGGCCAGAAGATGATCCGGGTCCTCTCTTGGCAGCACGGACCTTTCCGAACCAGTCTCTCTTAGGTGCCATCAGTTCTGTAAAAGGGTACACAACAAATCAGTAAGAATATTCAACCTCACCTGGAACAACAATCAGCAACAAACACCTACCGGAAACTTTCGACTTAAGGTCGCTGAACCTCAGACAGTTCACCATTTGCCTCGAAGAAAACGGACAGGATAGTTTAATCAGAATATCCAGGTCCCTCTTTTCAACGTCAGTCATATCCTCTTCAGGCCACGAGGTCAGGGTTTGAGGATTTCTAGTCCAAAACAAGGGAAATTTGGAACTACCATCGTCGTTTAAAAAAAATGGCTTACCCCTCGGCTTAACTGACACCTTGAAAAAGTGGTTTTTGAAGTCTTTAAACGACTCGACATACAAGTGAAATAGGGCATCCTTTGTCTTCGAACTAAGGGAAACCCACCCCTTTTTGGCGTTCAGTCGGCTCTTGAAAAAATACAGGAATATTTTGGCCGTTGGGTTAATATCTAAGGCTTGACACAATACACCGAACGCTTGGATGTATGCCCAGCTGTTCGGATGTAATTGGGAGGGAGCTACGTTTAAGTATCGAAGAACATCCATTTGGAACCGAATAAAAGGAAGACGAACATACATAGGGTAAAATAAATACATATACATATAAAAACAACCCTCTTCGGCGACCTCTTCCCCGTGAAACACTCTTTCTCCCTTCTTACAGGCCACTAGGTTTATGGCAGCCTTATACCCTAGGGTTCGAAGGACGCAGTTATCTTCCACCCATCCTGACAGTATGTCTTTACTAATAAACATGGTATATTGTTCGCCTACCTCGTGCGATGCCCACGAATAATCTAAGGCGCAAGAAGCACATTCTTGCCCAGCATCTTCTACCTCTACTCCACCATTAACAAAAACCTTGTCGCCACTCAATAGCGACTCTATTGACCCTACGACTCTACGGTTACGAAACCGTCGCACTGCCTACACCGCTGGATGCCCGAGATCTAACGGTTCTCATTTGGCGACTCTGCCACTGCCGTAACGCGGGAAAATCCATTTATGGGTTCAAAAGTTAAACGACGACATGCTTACGTCGTTTCATTTACACTGGCAAAACCACACGTGTCTATTTGCCTACCACTAAGACACTAACCAGGTCGAACGGCCAAACATGCGACCGACTTAGTTATTCCATACCGCTCGGCCATTATTCTCCCCAACACTCATTAAAGTCCTACAGTCACGCCAGGCTAAAGCCTCGTCCTTCCTTTGGACTTGGGGGGGATGATGTATGGTAGTATATCTTCGATTACCAGCCACACCGAACGGTCAAGCCTACCAGTTATCTTCAACCGAGCGATCAATCATACCAAATGAGCCAAATTATACAGATCCAGCTTTATTGGGCTCAAGGCCCACAATATTACAAACACGAATAACCGAACAGTATCATCATATAATATCATATATATCTCGAGTATCAAATAATATCTCAACAAAGATATTTCAGGTAAGTTTGTTTATATTTCATTCTATTTATATTTTATTTTGTTATGTTGATCCAAAGCCTATAAATAAAGAGCAAAAGCCTTCAAACGAGGTACGCACAATTCAACCTACACTGACACTC
>NC_028357.1:17163966-17165351 GCF_000741045.1 Vigna radiata var. radiata
GGAGTACCTTTACAGGTACCACCCCCCTCCCGGGCAAAGATCAAAGTGCGACGGACGGTCTGAAGAACGGACGGCGAAGGTAATTGGAGATTTCGCATCAGAAGGAAGCAGAATCGCGCCATCGAAGTTAGTGCTTTCGGTCCCAGTAAATTCCTACCGAAACATTATTCAAGTCTAAAAATAAATTAAACCCACATAAGTTCAATTATTATCCTAATTTTGAGCTCGTAATTTTGTCAAACACATTTCTCCATTAGCTTTTTTAACTAAATGTATTAGATTTATTCAATATCATAAGGTACATAAATACTATCTCAACGGTGACAAAAACAAATGCACTCTCATAATCATAAGAATAAGTTATTAGTAAAATTAACAAGATAAAAAATAACAGAGAAAAAAATCTATTTTCCAAAACTCTATTATTTGTTTGTACGAACATCTTGCCACTGTTGCTTCTTTGTTAGATTATAAAAATAATTTTATTGAATAAAATTGGTTTCAATTAATGAAATTAAACAATTATTTATTTCAAAATAATGAAAATGTAATTTCTCCCTCACCTCCATATAAATAAAATTTCAATTTTTTTCTTTTTTTAGATTTTGTAATCTGAACATAAAAAATAGTTCTCAAATAAATAAAAAAATACTTCTAAAAGTGGAAGAGGATTATCAAAAAATGACTTGACACAATTTTTTTTAAAAGAGGACGAAATTGACATTTTTTTAAAAGGAGAAAGAATTTGACACACTTCAACCAAACTGGGGACAAAGGAAGCAATTAAACCAATAAACTTATTTCGATATCATGTTAAGAGATAGATTTTAAACTTAACTCAACTTCACAAAACAAACGAATAAGATAAAATTTCACTTATATACTTTAAATTGATTTTATCTTTTCTTTACGTGTAACTTTCAACTAATATTTACATTATATTACATCGTTTTAAAAAAGTATTATAGTATATCATCATACTATATGATTAATTAAGTTTTAGGTTTAGCTGAAGCTATATGATCTTGTGTTTAGTCTTTGACAATGACATAACAGGTGAGATCTTGTGTTTAGTCTTTGACAATGACATGACAGGTGATGGTGTTTATTGATTTCATAGTAACTACGAAATTAGTATCTAATGCCATAAAAAAAAGTACTTTTGAATAACAATAATGGGAAGAAGTAGGTGTAATCATGTTTATGCTCAAGGCTATAAAAAGCTATATCTGTAAGGGAGTGTTTACTTGGGGGTGATGGGGGAGAGTGATTGGAAGAGAGTGATTGAGTGGATTTGAGGGTGATTTTTTTTGTGTTTACTTGAGTGGATTTGAAGGTAATTGAGAGTGGATTTGGAGGTGAAGTTTGTGAGAATTAGTGTAAGA
>NC_028357.1:17165796-17224486 GCF_000741045.1 Vigna radiata var. radiata
TCACAATTATTCACATTTAATTAATTACCATTGTGAATAACATTCGTGAAGGATTTTTTTAATAGTAATTAATTCACAATTATTCACATTTAATTGGAACAGTGAAGGAATTTTTTGTGCATTAGTTTGTGTTTTATTCTCTGTTTTTTTTCTCTTTTCTAAAAAAAAAGAAGAAAAGTTTATGCTATGCATCACCGAGAAACCTGCGCCACCGCAGGTGGAGGTGGATTAACGGCGAGAGGCCATAGCTCAAGGCTCAGTATACCTTATACAATTTAATTAAATTATACTGTGCATTCACCACCATCAACCTCCATGTCATCCGCACTGCATCCTCCACCACCACAGAGACCATCATCGACCTTTCTCAACTTCATCCCAGTCGACCTACGCTGCCAGCAAAGGACGTCCAAACAGCAGCGTCCACCACCTCCACCACCTGCAGCTCATGCTACGCCCCGCCTGCAAACAGCACCGTCCACCACCTCCACCACTTCCAGGTCATGCGCTACGGACCAGCTTCAAGAAGAAGAAGAAGAAGAAGAAGAAATAAAAAAAATGGTATTCGGATACAGTAGAGGGGTAACCGGATACAAAGTTCTTCATGTTTTCATTGGTGTGCGTATCCGGATACTGCTTCATGCGTAACCGGATACAAGTTCTTCGTCTTCTTCCTCTCACCCAGCCAGCACCCATCTTCCAGACTTTCATGCTTAGACCATCTCCTTTCTTCATCATCCACCCACACACTGCAAATATTACAGCAACAACCAAAACACTTCCAGGTCAGGAATCTCTGTTGTTCAATGCAGTCTCATGACTACACAGTGCTGGTTCAAGTGGTAAGGGCAACAGCAAATTATTTAAAATGATAAAGGTATTTTAGACAAAGCTCAAATAATCCATCCAAATCTTCGCACTTCAGAGGGTGAGTGAACAATATCACAATCCCGCAAATACCTTCAAATCATCACCCTCAATTCCGCGAAAGTGAACACAGTTTTTCTTAAATTACTCACTTACCAATCTACGTGAACAGGAAAATACCTCTAAGTTGCGTAAGTGTACCCACAAAACAAAACTTAAACCCTGTAATATTTCTCTAGTGGTGTGATTGGAATTTTAATTATGATATGAAATGTATCATAATTTATGGGTTGCATATTATAATATAAATTATCTTGCTTAAGACCAACATTTTCTGGTTTGTTTAGTGGATAGAAAGCACCTAAATGCCCTACAGCAGTAGAACTGGTTGACCACTATAAAATGAAGATATATGACTTCAATCTAGAGGCACATAATTATATAGCCACAATGATACAAGGTACTTATGGTTAAATCTACTTGGTATAAATAGTTTGAAATTTAAATTAAGAAGTATTTTTTTAAAAAAAAAAAGTCAATGAAACATCACACATAAAAGTTATGTAAAAAAAATTAGAAAAATTAACCTATATTCTTAATAAATAAGTTTTAACTTTAAGTCATTATAACATTATAAAATTAAATTTTATGTGAGATTTGCACTAATTTGTATATAATAAACATGAGATTTTTCATCTATTTCATACATTAAAACATATATATATAATAATAATAATTTAATAATAATTAATAAACTTTGAAGGATTTTAATACCATTTTAAAAAGTAAATTTTGAGTTTTATCCTATTTTGTAAAACTAACTTATAATTATATAATATAAATTTGTGTTAAATCTCCAACATATTTCAAAATATTATAAATATTACAAAACAAATTTAGCAGCTAATGAATGTTGAAAAACAAAATTAATAAACTAAGATAAAATTTCAAGAAACAAAATTAGGTTAATAATCACTTGAAGAAGGTCGACAACAAAATATATGGATTATAATAAAAATTGTAATTTATACTTTATTATCATTTACTATTTTTCTTTAAATTAAACTTTATAGAATGGATGATGTAAGAAAATATATTTTAAAAGTTTAGTGAAGGAGAAAATTTATATAAAATAATATTGAGATTAGTAAGTGGTTATAAAAGGAAAAGTAGGTATTTATTATTTGTAAGATATTATTTTGGTTATTATTGTTGAAATGCAGTTATATGTTAATGGTTTTTTTATTTTTATACGATATTCTATTTTTTTTTTTTATTTAACATGAAACTTCAACTCAGATTTGAATTCCATATATATATATATATATATATATATATATATATATATATATATATATATATATATATATGAAAAAAAGGTATATGAGAAAGAAAAGAAAATGTGAAGTTGGGTGAAAATGATTAGTTGTAGAGGTGGGTGAGGTCATGCATGTCACTCTTTTGGACCAAAGTGAATTATAACGTGGGAAGTGCACAGCTAGCACATGTATAAATTGAGTGGATTATTCTTTCCAACATCTTCTAAAGATCTCACAAAGTAACAAGAAAATGGGACAACATGTTCCCTCACTTAACATTTTCCTTAATACATCTTTCTTCCATAACACTATCTTTCACCTTCTCCACATATCATCAATACATATGACATTTTAGGAGACAAAGATATTAACAATAAATTAAAATTACTTTATAATTAAATTCTCTAGAATTGAATACACCTATTATAGTCTTCATTGGAACTAAATATGTGATCTTTAGAATCGAATAAACCTTCATTGTTGTTGATAGGGGGCTATGTGGAAGCTAAACCCTTATGCGTTTTTTTATGATGACAACAACAAAAATGTTTAACAGTTTTTTGCACATGACAACAACAAAAATGTTTTAATAGTTTCTTGCACATGACAACAACATAAATGTTTTAATAGTTTCTTGCACACATTATGTAAATATGTGTTTATATGTTTTTTTGTTCTTGAACATTTTGTTTTGCATACTTAATGTGGTTAAACATGAGTTTATATTTGTGGTATGCATATTCATGGTTTTGAATGATAAAACTCATTGCAGAATGCATATCTATATGAATTAATCGATTACAGTGTTTATGTAATAAGTTAGATTCATCAGATATCAGTAAATGTTTCATTGTGACAAACTGCAAGTTTTAACCCATTACATTATATGTATAATAGATTAAAACTCGTGCCTTTGCTTATACTTGTTTGCTGAGTGCAGTGATGTGTTTTCAAATAAAAAAGTTTTCAAATTTGCTTAAATGTTATACTTATCCGATTACACTATTCTCTTAATCGGTTAAATCTCGTGCACACAGAAAATTGTTTTCTTGATAAGTCTTAACAACCATAACGATCATATTTTGAATTGTTTTGACTTTCAATAATTGTGCAATCGATTACATTAAATGTGTAATCTGTTAAATGTGGTTTAATGTAATTTTGTTATAGTAGTGTTAATTGCTTAACCGATTACATTAATACTATAATCGGTTAAGATGCGTCAGACTTGAGAAAACTATATATTGACACATAGCTCTTTGCATTAAAAAGACTTTTGGAATATTATTGTTAACATCTGACAAAGTTAGTTGAGATTAGAATTTGTAGGAGCGTTCATTCTCCAAGAACCAAGAAGCGTTTAATTTGGAAGATTCAAAGGACTCTTGAAGGAATTGTTGTGTGCTTTCGTTTGTTGATCACCATCCAAACTCTTAGGGTGTTCTGCATCAGATCAGTGTTGATTTTGCAATCTATGGATTGTGGTTTCCCTGTTGTCGGTGGCCAGGAAGAGAACGTGGAGTTCTGGTTTCTTTGAGAGGGGTATCTCAAAGGGGTTGCAAAAAGAGGATTGTTCTTTTTGTGTATTTGATATAGTAGATTTGGAGTTAGATAAAAGGATACATTGAGAGGGTGTCTCTGTATTGCTTGTTGTAAAACTCGATCTAGAACAACTTGCTTCGTCTTCCATTAAGCTTATCGAACCTGTATTATAGAACAACCATACACTGTCCAATGAATTACGAACACTCACTTTAGGTTGTCCTTGAACACACTTTCTCAGCTTCTCCTTCAAAACACTTGTCAATGCTCCAAAGTTTTTCCTTCAACACTCTCAATATGCAGTGCACACTCCAATACTAGTAGCGAGCTTATATCCTGAACAATGGCACTTATTATAAACCACCAGATGCTACCAACCAATAGTTAATGGGCTATAATGGTTCTGTGAAGGAGTCAACTGGTAAATTTTTTTCGAATTTGGCCCTATAGAGTTCAAGATTTTTATCCTCTTTTATGTAATTAAGTTAAGGAATCTCTGTCACTCCAGGTCTAAGCATGACAAAGCAAAAGCAACATGTGTGAACTCGTGGCAGTAAAGCATGTTCATTAAGATTAACGACATCGGTTCCTTAGTCACTTGGAATCGATTACAAGGCTTTTATATAATCAAAACTTCAACTTTTGTGATGTAAATATGATAATGATACGAGGGGTATTTTGACATTTCCTCCTAAATCCCTACAAATCCAAGCAAAGTGGTAGGATTTTAAACCTCATCTCCCTCAAATCTTCTCTCTTATTCGCTTTTAAATCAGTGTAAATGAATGTGTATTAACTCGTAATTTTGTTTTCACTAATATACGTAAACAATGTCATCCACACAAACAAACACAATATCAAAGATTTGGTTCTAATGATTTTGTCAAATAAGAAAAAGAAATGATGAAAAGAATACACCAATAAGACTTGTGTATATAATATCTTTTGTTCCATGGTTTCCTATGCTTATTTCGTAGTTTTCCAATATCGTATTTAGATTTTTTTTGTTTTGTTTTATTTATTTATTTATTCTCATCCAACACGTTTTTATATTCATTATCTTTTGAGTCTCATCTCAACAAGTTTATTCTTGTTGTTTTGAATCAAAATAATAAATTTATATATTATATTAATAACAAAACTATGTTGTTTAATATTAACACAAAATAAAATATGAGAAATAAATAAGTAATATGACAAAACAAAATAGCAATCAATTCATCCAATTAAGAAAAAAATGTAATAACAAGGACTTAATTGACACATTTACAAAACACCTAAATTTATTAGTTACCTAAAACATAGTTAAGCCTAATGTCGTTTACACTGAAACAACCCTTCTAAATTTATTTATTTTTTCTAGTTCTTACAAAATCTTTAAGTCAAAACTCTGTTTGAAGATTGAGGGATTAAGTGATGAACATTTTCTTTTTACGGAATGTTTTGATCATGTAAGTGTAATAAATAGGGATGACAACGAGTCGGGTCGGGCATAAATAGTGCGATACCCAAACCCGACCCGCATGTAAAAAACTATACTTGTACCCACCCTGTTACCTGTTGGATACTCGCATAAATTAAATCCACGAATTTTTTCCAACCCGCGGATACCCGTTGGATATTCGTTTTAACCCAATAATATTTAAAAAAAAATATTTTATTTATTTATTTTTTCAAAATGGTCAGGTACAAACTTTTTTTAGGTTTTTTGTATAACCTTCAAGATGGGCCAAGCCCAAACCCTTCATTAGGGTTTCTTCCTCAAGTTTAGAGGAGTCTTCATTCTCCTCCCCATCTGGTGCTTGTGCGGTGCGGTATAGGAGAAGTCCCTAGCAGCCTTGGGACAACTTTTTCTTCTCCATGAAATGAGCTCAAATAATAACCTTAGGCCGCCAAATCTTTTTCCCTCTGAAAGATGAAACAGAAACAGAACGAATCGTAGATCCAGCACCTCACCACCTCCAAGCTGCCACCGTCGCGCCTCGCCGCACCATGACAAAGGGAGTTCACTCCCAATCCAAGAAGAAGAAAGGAGGAACGACTCTCTGAGTCGAGCCATCGCTGCTCCACTACCTACGCTTTGGCCACATCCTCGTCGCGCCATCACTTCGTCATCGCCGCTGTGAGGTTGTTACCTCTGCTCTAGGCGCAGATCATCCTTGCCCCAGCATTGGGTCGTCCGCGGTGGAGAGAAAAGCATAAACTTCAAGCTTCTTCTGGCTTTAGTGTGATGAAGGAGAAAGAGAAAGAGAAAGGATAGAATGAGCCACTGAGTGTGACCCTTTGAAAGGAAACCCTAGGATTTTCTCTCTTTCTGTGACGACAATGGAAATGTAGGAAAAAAAAATTGAAATTTAGGGTTTGATGGTAGAAAGATAGCTTAGAAAATAATTTAAAAAACGAAGGATAAAATTGAAATTTCATTTTCCAGATGGGTTGCGGGTACCCGTGGATACAGATAGTGTGATATCCGAATCCAACCGTTAACAAACGGGTATTAAAATACCCGCTACCCGCGGGTACCTCTTACCTACGAATACTAAATATCTGTGACAGATTTTATCCGCGAATATCCACGGATACGTGTTTTTATGCCATCCTTCCCTAGTAATGAACGAGGTTTTTACAAGTTATAAATTCTCCTTTTATCTTAATTTGATAATTTGTTAAGTGAAAATTTTTTTGAAAACATTTTCGGTCCTTTATGATTTTTAGGCACATTTTAATAAATTAAAGTATGTTTTAATATATTGAAGTATTTTTAGATTTGCTAGAAAACAATGGAAAACATTACGGATAGTGTAATATCCAAATCCAACCATTAACAAACGAGTATTAAAATATCCGCTACTCGCAGGTATCTCTTACCTGCGAATATTAAATATCCGTGACGGATTTTATCCGCAAATATTCACGGATACGAGTTTTTATGTCATCCTCCCTAGTAATGAAGAAGGTTTTTACAAATTATAAATTCTCCTTTTATCTTAATTCGATAATTTGTTAAGTAAAAAGTTTTTTGAAAACATTTTCACTCCTTTATGACTTTTAGGCCCATTTTAATAAATTAAAGTATGTTTTAATATATTAAAGTATTTTTAAATTTGTTAGAAAACAATGAAAAACATTCTAATAATTTAAAATGCACTGGGTTGAAATAATAATTTAAAATGTATCGGGTGAAATGATTTTATTTTTCTTTCTGTTCCAATAAACTATTTTGACTTTCATTAACCCAAGAAGGTTAAAACTAACAAATGCTTAAATACATAACTTCTGTCATCAAATTTATGTATAAATAAGATATACATTTAATTTATTAGATTCTCTACTTTTTATGAAATTCGACTCATAGATTCTCACATTTAGAAAGGAGACAAATCCTTTTTATTTAAAATTATCAGTAATGAAAAAGGATGTTTAAACAACAAAGGATATTTAAAGAAACACTTGTTGTCACTGTTAACTCAAGACTACCCGATAGTATATAACACAATCAATGGTCTAATTATGTAATAATATATTATCATATTCTTTTATAATTTTCCTTTTCATCTCAGATTATGCATATAATATTTATCTTCTTTTATGTATATTTTATATTTTTATTAAATTTCAATTAATAAAATATGTGTGGAAAACAAAATACAAGGTAATTTAGGTCTTTCATCTTCTTCGTTATGTAACCCATACATAGATTTTTGTAATAAAATTTTGCTTGCTTTGGACTTAATCTTCATATATTGTTTTTGGTATCATTTCAAAAATTTTTTACAAATGAAAATATAAACTCATATGTATATCTCATTTTATTTAATATAAAACTTTATTTGTACCAAACAATTTTTTTCCTCAACATTTCCCTAAAATTTGAAAAAATAAGAGGCAACCTTATCTAACTTTTATTGCAAAAAAGGGGTAATTTTTCCTCTTTTGATTTAGGAAAGTAAGGAGCGATTGATTTTTAAAGTACAATAATGATTTAATGAGGAGACAGGCTAACGAACAGCAAACGACGACGTTCATTGATTAGGTTAAGAGAATAATATATCTTCTCTTCCCAGCGAATCGTCAGGCACAGAACGGAAATTAGTCTCCTCCAACATGCACGAAGAAAATCAAAAGCCCTTTCTTCTCGCACAACAAAACAAAAAATAAATAGAAAAACCTCAAAGTGTTGAAGATTCAACGATCGCATACGTGTACAGTATGCACTACTTTCTTAAGTAATAACAACTACCCTCGCACTTTCAAGATTCGTTCCCACATTAATAATTGCTTAGTTTAATTATCGAGCTGTATAATACTATTCTTTAACTGGTTTATTTAACACAAATTGGAAAATTGCACAATATCTTCCTTTCTCCCATCTCATCGTATCATAATATTAATATATTGTTCACACAATTTTGACTTCAGCATTGCAAGCTGAGAATTTGGGAGATCAGAGTCGTGAGATGAAATTCGGATCTTTGTGGCGATACCCATTTGGTTTCTGACCTTGAAATCGAGCTGGGATGGGGAAAGTTTGGATTTTGATGGTGGTGGTGTTGGCGGGTGTGGTGGGCATTGAAAGTGCAAGGAAGTCTCCATCAGGGAGGATCCATACCCTCTTCTCTGTAGAATGTCAGAATTACTTCGACTGGCAGACTGTGGGGCTGATGAACAGTTACAGGAAGGCCAAGCAGCCTGGACCCATCACAAGACTCCTCAGTTGCACTGATGAGGAGAAGAAGAACTACAAGGGAATGCATTTGGCGCCAACCTTTGAGGTGCCCTCCATGAGTAGACACCCCAGAACTGGTGACTGGTAAGCAAATGATAAATAATCAGTGTTGCAAAGTTTTATGTTTTTGGGTGGGGTGGGATAAGTTTTAGAAGGACAACTGTTAGATGCAGTTTCAGAGATGTTTTTGGAGTTTCCCTTTGGTAATTCGTGCAATAGATTTTTGTTTAAGGTCAACATAGATTATTAAGGCGAAACTTCAATTTTGACTGGAAATCAGCACAATAAACACCTATGGAATTAAGTTTAGTCGTTTTTGGAATTTGGAGTGTGGATTCATTTGCGTGGTTTTGTTTTGGAGGGAGGTTAATGACATGGTTTTGGTTCTGGTTGTCCAACGTTAGTTGGTTACTTACTAAGGTAGTTTTAACTCTGATTTGTTCTTCTGTGTAGTTGTGTATCCTGCTGTTGATCTTTTTCTTAGGCATGTCTACGGACAGGCTCTGCGAGTTCTTGAAACAGTGTGTATAAATTGTGGATTGGTGTGGTGGCTAAATTCTTCATGGTAAATGAGCTGTGGATTTGTGTGGTGTACAACAATTATGATTGGTACAGTTATGAAATGTGATGCTGACAAGAAATTTCCTAATATCAGCACTATCCAGTTTTTCTTGTGCATAAGACCCCTGAGCTTGCACTTGACACCAATTAGTATAGGGCGTTGGATGACTAATCTTGATACTCTTACATCATAATGACAATATTCTACTAATACTTTGGTATGGAGTATGTGACCATTTGATTTGAGAAAATGTTTCTTTATTTTCATTCTCTGTTTTCACTTTGATTTTTTATTCAGAAAAAAAGGGAAAACCAAACATGAAAACAGTAGAAAGTTATGTTCAGTTTCCTGTACAAGCATTTGAAAATTGGAAGCAAAGTAAAAGCAAAAAGTGTTTTCTCAAACGAAATGCTCATAAGTGTCGGTTCATTCTCATATGTTTAGAGTGTGTGTGTTTTCTTTTTCATTTTTAATTTTTTTATTTTATTTTAACACGTCCCTTTGGCAAATATGACATGTGCCTATGTTATTACAAAAGCAGAACCATTTGCTGAAAATAGTAGGATGAGAAATAAATCTCCTATCCACTATGCAGGTATCCTGCAATAAACAAACCTGCTGGGGTTGTACATTGGCTTAAACACAGTAAGGATGCAAAAAACGTTGACTGGGTTGTCATTCTGGATGCAGACATGATAATCCGAGGCCCGATTGTACCTTGGGAGCTTGGTGCTGAGAGAGGAAGACCTGTTGCAGCTTATTATGGGTATTTACTATTTTCTTGCTTCTTATTCTTTTTATTCACTCCTTTTCTTTTTGTTATGTAGTGTAAACCTTTTGATCATCACTTCAATTTCAGATACTTTTGGAAGGATGCTAATTAGTGCATCTTACATTTGATTGTTATCAATTTTAACAATATGGAAGTTTTGGAAGCCTAGGCCTTTTATTTTTACACTGGCCGTAATGCAGTCACTTGCATTAAATCAGGGAATGGGGACTTTACTAATACATAAGCCAGGGAGAGCTTTGCTCTACGTTATAAACTTGATTAAATCTCTTAAAGTAGTACTTATATATTATGTTTTATATTATCGTTTCTTTCTTTGGCTCACCATTAAAACTTGAGACATATCTAAATTTTGTTTCCAGATACTTAATAGGTTGTGACAATATTTTGGCTCAACTGCACACGAAAAATCCAGAACTGTGTGACAAAGTTGGTGGACTTTTGGCCTTTCATATAGATGACCTGCGAGTTTTTGCTCCCTTGTGGCTTTCAAAAACCGAAGAAGTTCGGGAAGATACAGCTCACTGGGCAACAAACATAACTGGTGACATCTACGGGAAAGGATGGATCAGTGAGATGTATGGATACTCTTTTGGTGCTGCAGAGGCGAGTTCAATGCCTTAAAATGATTTTTTTTATTTTTTTATTTTTTTATTTCAGGCATTATAAACTATATACTTGATGTTACTCTGTACCAACCATCTAGAAATTCACTATAGTGTTTAATGATTCAATTTCCACTGATTATTTTGAATTTATCCTTCTTTATGTCTAAGGGTTCCCTCCTCTTCACAGGTTGGACTTCGGCACAAGATCAATGATAACTTAATGATCTACCCAGGCTATGTTCCTCGAGAGGGAATAGATCCAATTCTTCTTCACTATGGGCTTCCATTTAGTGTTGGGAATTGGTCATTTAATAAACTGGCTCACCATGATGACGGAATTGTCTATGAATGTAATAAACTCTTTCCAGAACCTCCATATCCCAAAGAGGTACATAAACCATTATACTTGTATAAGGAGACTTGTGGTTGTAGAAAAACCAGGATTTTTCAACCCCATGGTGTGCTTCTCTTTTGGGAGAAGACATTCCTGTGTTTAAGGATGTGTATTTGTGATGCACTAATGATGCTTCATCATTTTTTAATAAGCAAGGACATACTCCTATTACATGCATTTATAGTACTCAGCATTTTAATCCTTTGTTTTTGTTCAACTATGCTGAATTTATGAAAATAAATATGGCATCAGGTTTTTTTTCAATTTTACTGAAATTGGAAAGTATCTTATATTGCAGGTCAGACAGTTGGAACTTGATCATAATCGAAGGAGAGGCCTATTTCTAAGCATAGAGTGCATGAACATTATAAATGAAGGCCTTTTATTACAACATGCAGCAAATGGTTGCCCTAAACCAGTATGGTCTAAATACTTGAGCTTTTTGAAAAGCAAAGCTTATGCAGAACTAACTCAGCCAAAATATGTGACTCCTGCTACTTTACAAATGATGGAGGATATCAAAGAAGAACATGTTGATGATGGTGCTGGAAAGCCACATCCTAAAATTCATACCATTTTTTCAACGGAATGCACCACATACTTTGATTGGCAAACTGTAGGACTTATGCACAGCTTCCATAAAAGTGGACAGCCTGGAAATATTACTAGACTTCTCAGCTGCTCTGATGAAGAATTACAGAAGTATAAAGGCCATGATTTGGCTCCAACACATTATGTCCCTTCTATGAGCCGACATCCACTAACAGGAGATTGGTAATTGCAAATTTGTATTTATTTCAAATTTCAGTGGCAGTATGTTAACCTCTTTTTGTCAGTTTCATTTTATTTCTGCAATGACATTTACTGTATGATTGGGACAAAGTGGTTAACATTAAATTCCGGGTTTAGTTTATCAGTGTTTGGTGGAACTCAAATTTAACTTGTTTATTTAATACTATTGAATTTCTGATCTTTGCCTTATGTTTACTCTTCCTGCTTAAATGATATATGAGATACCAAATTCTTCAACCTGTAGTGTGCAGTTATTGAGAGCCTAACTCTTTTCCATGTTTCATGTGGCTGATTTATACTATAAGCTAGAAAAGCATAATAATGTGTCTTATTTCAGGTATCCAGCAATTAATAAACCAGCTGCAGTCCTTCATTGGCTTAATCATGTAAATATTGATGCTGAATTCATAGTGATTCTTGATGCTGACATGATCTTAAGAGGTCCAATAACACCATGGGAATTCAAAGCAGCTCGTGGTCATCCCGTTTCCACTCCTTATGAGTAAGTATATTGTCAAGAAGCATGCTGTGAATTTAGGCTTTATTTAGGGAGATTTATATTTATCTTTTATTCTGTTTGTTTGGTTAGATTTGATTCTGAATTTAATATTAGGAGATTGTAACAAGAATAAAATCCCATAATTATAGGGATTTAATCTCTCTAGGATTGTTCGCTGTTTTATTTTTTAATTTCTGTTTTTATCTCAGAACACATGTATAAACATAGGTAAGCTGACCTAATAATTATGAGTGACAAATAAAGAAATTCTTCCCTTCTAAATTTAAGATATATTAATTTAAATTTATGTTTATGAGACTGGTTAATGTTAGTATTAATGCAATGCTATTGATTGAAGTTGGCTAGTGCAGTACATACATGATGTATGTTTCTGCTGATATCTGCTTTATCTTGTGTATTCTCTTTGGTGACTCATTTGTTTGTTTTATTTTTTCTATGCTAGCTACCTTATTGGCTGTGACAACGAGCTTGCAAAATTACATACTAGCCATCCTGAGGCCTGTGACAAGGTTGGTGGTGTAATCATTATGCATATAGATGATCTCCGGAAATTTGCAATGCTGTGGCTGCATAAAACTGAGGAGGTCCGAGCTGATAGAGCTCATTATGCAAGAAATATAACTGGAGACATATATGAATCTGGGTGGATTAGTGAGATGTATGGTTACTCATTTGGTGCTGCAGAGGTATTTTCCTTTTACATTCTTATCATTTATAATCAGCTTATATGTTGATATGATTATGGGTGTCATGGAGTTAGAGATATATCCTGTTTCAGGTACAGATCTATAGTCATTTGAGTTGCTACTTGCTTTGCAACTTGTGCTGTCCTTCAAAGAGCTAGGCAAATATGAGCTTGGACCCTTTGGCTAATGGCTATCATATCTGTTCTAGGAACTAACCAATCAAATCTCAAATTTCAATTTTAGCTATTTATTTCACTTTTATGGTTTTGCAAATTGAATATAAGTTAGGTTTTTTTGATGGTCAAAATTCTAGTCATCATACATTCAAACAGAATTTACTTTGAATGTATTCGAGGAATACAAATAACGGATAAATTAAACATAAACTGTTATGGGTAAATGAGCCGTTGTTATCTTGTAGGAAGAGCTATAAGCCCCTCCATCTCAAGGAGGAGGGAACTCTTGATATAAAAGAATTTACTTTGAATGTATTCAACGAATATAAATAACGGTTAAATTAAACATAAACTGTTATGGGTAAATGAGCCGTTGTTATCTTGTAGGAAGAGCTATAAGCCCCTCCATCTCAAGGAGGAGGGAAATCTTGATAAGAACTCACAAACGTGTTCTGAGATTTGGTGCACAGCTGCAGCCATGACCACTAGGTTGATAGGAGACAGGTGCTCCCAAAGAGATACCAGGGTTCTGTGCTGTTGTGCCTTCTTAGTATTAATGTTTTAAGTTCAGTGGTGATTAGATTTATCTCCCTTTGCTAAATAAAGAAGCATACTATTTATTGGTGTTGGGTACACAGAGTGCTGAAAACACAATGGATTTTCATGGTTATTACCACATGGCTTAATCTTAATTCTTAATCATTTTATCATGAAAAATAGGAGACAACGATAGAAAACATACACTGTTACGTATCCGAGTAGGAAAAGTAACCAGAATAACCTCACAGACACTCACAACACATAACAGAATAATGAACGAATGATAGTGGATGAATGAAACTCTTTTATTGATGGTTATATCTGAATAAACAAAAGTAAACAAGGGTAATTGGGAGCATAACGTCCTTCAGTTACTTGGGAGTATAACCTCCCTCAGAGGACGTAGCCACCTGTCAACAAACTTAATAATCCAAATCATAACTCTAATCCTAGACTCTTCCTTTATTTATACTAATTATTTCTCGCCCATACTGTGTTAAATCTTTCTCTAGAATATTACTCTAAATAAAATATTTTCCTAGAATATATATTTATTTACTCTAATTATCTTATTTTGAATATTTCCCTAGGATATATCCTTATTTATTATAAATATCTTATATTGAATATTTCCCTAAGATACATCCTTATTTACTGTAAATATCTTATACTGAATATTTCCCTAGGATATATTCTTATTTACTATAATTATTTCTAAATATTTCCTACCTATCGTAACTGTTGTCCCAGTTAGGATAATCACTCTTCAACCGATCGACTCCAGCTCCCGTCCGGCTTTGCTTCCCCCTGCACCTTACCATTCGTCTCCATCTCTTCATCATCTTCCACCATTCAGCCTGACCTTTCCATGCCTTCCACCGTTTGGCTTGACTTCTCCCTACCTTCCACTGTTCGACTTGCTTCCCCTTTCCTCCTACCGTTCGACTCCAGCTCTTCACCGCCTTCCACCGTTCGGCTAGCCCTCTCCACGCCTTCCACCGTTCGGCCTTTACAGTGAATACCGTTCGGTCTCACTTCCCTCTTACCTTTCTTCTCCTTCCCATATACTTTCCACCCCTTATCATTACCTCCCACCTTATCCCTAACATACACCGTAGAGTCTCCCTAAATAAACGGGGCCCTTTACATTCTTTCTTCATTGATGGAGGCCTTGCCACTTGATAGCTTGAAACTTAATTGAACAAAAATCCATGAGATCTGCAATTACTTACATACTTGATCTTAATGTTATATGTCATATCTATTCATGATAGAACTCACTTTGGCCAATCACTTTGTGTCTATTTCTTAATTAAAAGGGCCAGACACTTCTCTCTACTTTATGGGAGCAGGCCAAATTATTTTTTTGTTAAGTGTAATATAGACAATATTGATTCTTCGTGTTTATATAGGTGGATTCTTAATGTTAGACCTGTCTTAATATCATACAGACAATTGAGTGGAACATACAGACATAGCAAATTGGCTAGGCTAGTTAAGGGCTGCTTGCTTTGTCTTGACCACTTAGAGTCAGGAACACAAAAGTATGTGGATTACAAACTGGATAGCATTGACTATAGTGTTGACAACCTGGTAGATTCACTAGACCAGGAAGCCACGACTTATTTGTTCTCTACTAATGAGGAATCAGCTTTGGTGAATGCCATACTGAATGGTATGTGCTATGAGTACCCAAATCCTGTATTCGGAGGGGTGGACCATGTGAGTATACCGGCAGATTCCAAGGATGTAGTTTTGGTTGGTACAATGTGCACCGGGGTAGGAAGCCAATGTACATTTCTGGTGAATTGATTTGGGGGACACTCTTGCAATATGCTGATCAGTTTAGGCTGGCAGGGGAGTTGGAAGCTGCTTTGGTGATAGCCTGTTCTTTGCGTGAGAACAGGTACATGGCTAAAGTGACATTGCCTAAGGTGGTAAGCACATGTGATTTAGTATACCCGAGGCTCTCTAGGTTTAAGGATGGAGTGACAGATAAAACACAAATTAGTCTTGATGCGAGCAAGATGTTAGGCAGGGTTCACCAGATGTTTAGCTTTCTTTTGTTTAAAGACTTGGACACGAGTATGAGTAACATTTCACTGGGGAAGGGTTTTCATAACCGTGACATGAGACACTTGGACTCAAGGGATCTGTTGCCACTAATGGAGTATATGGAAGACAAGTTAGTGGCGGACATTCTAAAAGTAACTGGTGCCATGACTTGGCTAAGTGGATTGACTGATAGGAGGATGGAAGCCCTATGCTCCATCTCCGTGTTTGAAGCGTTTTGGCTGATAGACTACCCAAGAAGGGTATTTGAGGATGGTGTGATATGGTGTTTCAAGCATGGGTACAAAAATCCCATTGGCATAATGCAGCCGGGGTTGTATTTCTACTCTAAATTAACCACGTATATACTCTAAATTAAGTGGGCCTTATCACTTGTCGATATGGGACTTTCAACAAGTTCTTATCTAGTCCTTTACAGTTTGGTCCTTAAAAGTGTCTCATTGAGTTAACTGACTAGGGTATTTATAAGTTATGCTTTCAATTCTCATCTTAACCGGGACAATTTTGGTGTATTAGAACAAGTACCTATAGCTATTCATTAGTTAGTTCATTAGCTAGTTATCCATAGCCTCAATCTTCAATAAAATCCGCAGTTCTTTGTAGTTTCTGATCCAATTTCTGTTAATAACACATGCAAATAAATTTTATTGAACCTAACAATCTTTGAGAGTCCTTGTTCTCTCCCTCTTCTCTAACAGAACAATCCTTTCTCACAATGACTGATAAATCTCTCTTTCAACCTCTCTTTTTATTTGTTGATCAGATGTCTTATTCAAATTATTTCATCCCAGTAACCTAATTAAGTAACTAATTAATGTGGTTAACTAACTAAGTAATCACTATCAGTACCTAACATCGAATGGCTGGGAACCACTTCTTAGGCTTCCTTAATGATGCTTTTGGACATTATAACTTCTAGAACAGTATAACATGCTTTCTTTCAGGACACTACTTCGAGAATAATAATTATGTTGTTTCTTCATTTGTTAAAATAAATAAATAATTGATAAATAGATAATAAGTTCAATTGTATACGGTGTGACTGGTTGCCAATTTAAAGGCTCTTAACCAAGTAAACTAATGAAACAAAGAAAATATCATCTTTTCATGGCTGTTTCCCATTGAAGTTCTACCCTTGTAATTTATTTTATTCCCATTCTAACATTTGTAATTTGCAAAAATTATTTTACCCTGAGAAAATTCTTTCACAGGTGAAGTGTTTTAATCATTTTAAGCACGAATACCATTTTGGTGCCTTGTTTGTTTTAGTGTTGATTGCATGTCTAATGTTTCTTCATACCGAGTCCAATTTATTTATGCTTTTTGTTTCCAAGTTCCAACATAGCAGGGGGCCACAACACAGAAATGGCTAGGACGCCATTTAAAAGAGAAAGAAGAAACATAGATGTTTGAAACAACTACGAAAATTTTCAACAATGAAAGAGAGAATAAGGCAGGATTGCTTGAGCACAATGTCTATAGGCATCAGCCCATCGTGAATTAAAATTTTAAGAGGCATTATATTAATATCTAAGTCTCATAAAGTTATGTTGGAAATGTTTTATTATCTTTATTGTTTACTGATTGTACCAGTAGGCACTTTGTGATGAGTACGACAATTCCTTGTTCAGTGGCATATATATTGAGTAGATTGTTCACTATTTCAGTGGCATCTCGGAAAGCAGGGAGATAATAACAGAATGCCTGGGTGGCAATTCTTAGTAACAAACTTAGGAATGTGCCACAATTTCAATTTTTCCTATATGAAATATATCAAGATACCATAAATCTTGAAGCATATACACACACTTGCACACTGTACCTTGTGTTGCTTGTCAACAATGTTTGTGATTCATAGGCTTGGTGCTTTACTTCAGTTGACTACCCCGTGATGAAGCTAATATTAACTGTTGAAAGATGACTGAACAAGGAATCTTCTAGTTGATTACAAATAAGCAATTGTAGAATGCAAAGTCGTAAGGATATGTATGACAAAGCATTTCTATTATATGAATACAGACCACATGAGGTTGTATTGAAATGTTACTGAGTGATAATTGTTCTATCTGTTATAAAAGAAAATTGAGGGCCTTATTTATGTATAAGGTTGTGCTTTCTTCTTTATGTGCTCTCTATTATTGGCTTTTATTATTGAGGGGTGAGTGAAATACTAAATCTTATGGTGTTCACTTTTGGGTTGAGTTGTTCAGAACCTAATTGTTGACAAGAATGAGCATAAATTTTCATTCCCTAATCCCTATATGCTACTCTGTATTTCTTTTTCATGGTGTATTGCATCACATTATTTTTACTTCCTCTTCAAAGTAGGAAAAATATTTCACTGCTGTAACAAGTTCTTTATTGATGCAGTTGAAATTAAAGCATACTATAAACGATAAGATACTGATATACCCAGGATATGTTCCTGCACCTGGTGTCAAATATAGAGTCTTCCATTATGGATTGCGATTCAGTGTTGGAAATTGGAGCTTTGACAAAGCAGATTGGCGCAATGTTGATGTGGTCAACAAATGCTGGGCCAAGTTCCCAGATCCACCAGATTCCTCAACACTTGGTCTAGATAACAAGGAGGATTTACAGCGAGATCTGCTCAGCATAGAATGTGCTAAGACGTTGAATGAAGCACTTAATCTTCACCACCAGAGAAGGTGTTCAAGTGATAATTCCTTGAAATCAGAAGGGCAGGAAAGAAAAGAAGAAAGTGTAGTGTCAAGGGTCAGCAACCTGGATGCAAATGATGATTCCACAAACAACAATATCACGACGGAGGAATCAGAAAGTGTGCAGAAAGATGAGATGCCTAGTTCTTTCAGGTTTTGGATGATATTCTTGTGGGCATTTTCAGGAGTAGGCTTCTTGGTTGTCATTTTTATGGTGTATTCAGGTCATAGAAGAAGAGGAACTAGATCAAAACAAGGTAGGAGGAGAAGAAGCTTGCATTCAGGTTTCATGGAAATGAACGGACGTGATCGCCGGAGTGATGTTTCTCTGTAGACATTCTGTTCCGTTTCCTTTTTAAGGTGTAAAAGCTGGTTGGTCAGAATTTCAAGTCTTTCATGCTAGGATCACAAATTGAAGGTTAAAAGACTTATTTCTTGAGTGAGCCTGTGTGACATCAGTTATGCAAAGCAAGTTATTCTTCTCACGAGCCTCTAGAAAGCCCCCCATTTTTTGATTTTGTTAATGGATATTAATGATTGAGAAATTTGCAAAGGGAAAATAATCTTCTGTTTAATTTGAGATTGCTTGTACTTTTTTTTTTACTCAGAGAACATAACATCTTAGCAATGTAAAACAAGAGATTGGATTATCCTGCAGCATAGGTGAGGGATGGATATACTGTATAATTCTCATTTTCATTTTCCCCTTCCGATAGATAACAAAGGGATTTTCTGAGTATTAACATATGTAGTCTTTATGTTACTTTTTTATGGTTCTTATCCCTATCAACATTTTCTGTAAAAACTCATTTATATAATAGAAAGTTATGTAACTTGTGTTGAATTTAGACATTGCCAACCAACTGTTATATGCACATGCTGGCTTGAGTTTCTAGGCCTCCAAATAAACTAGGTATTTATGATATGACTTTGATCATGTATACTATTCACGATTACGTTTATTTATTACTGAGATATACTAGTTATGCTTTCTCTTGCTTTCTGTTGCACTCTCTTTCTAAGGCTATCTCTATTTTTAGCTGAAATTCATTCAAAACTTTTAAGTTTGGTAGATTTCACTTCTAAATCGGGAGACAGTCTAAATGAGAAGTAAAACTCAAAAATTGGTGGTTTCCATATTTCAACCAATCACAAAAGGAGCTTAGAATAACATGAAGAGGATTTAGTATTCCTCTTTTTTAATTATTTTAGAATTGACGAATCAAGTTTTACCAAGTGATATCCACCTGGAGCTGTTTTTGTTTGCACTCAAAGCTCACCATTGGTAATTATCAAGAAGGGAATTTTAAGTTTAATTCAACTCCACAAACCAACTTATAAAGTAAGGATTATATATATATATATATATATATAATTGGTCTTATCTCTAGTTAACGTGAGATTTTCAACACACCTTCCTCACAACGAGATATATACATGTTAGAGGCAAGACTAGACATTAATGGATAAGTTCGAACCTAATGCTTATTGTTGATAGGGGGAGCTATGGACAACTGAACTCATATCTCGCATATGTGTTTTTGATAATGACAAAACATAGTTGTTTTGCTCCTGTTATGCATATGCTAAAATTTGATAAAATCGAACCAATTATACAAACATAATAATCGATTATTTCAAGCAGATATGCAATGTGAAATATAAGTTTACTAATAAGTTCAAGCACAAACACAAATATAATCAAGCAACAGTTTTGCCATTTTATTATGCAAGAAACTATAAAACTTTTCTTTTGTCATCATCAAAAGCACATATGTGAGATATGAGTTCAGTTGTCCATAGCTCCCCCTATCAACAATAAGCATTAGGTTCGAACTTATCCATTAATGTCTAGTCTTGCCTCTAACATGTATATATCTCGTTGTGAGGAAGGTGTGTTGAAAATCTCACATTAACTAGAGATAAGATCAATTATATATATATATATATATATATATAATCCTCACTTTATCGATTAAAACACGTTATTGTGTCAGTACTTGATTGCTGAGTGCATTTAGGTATTTTGTATGGTAAAAGTTTTCAAAATTGCTTAAGTATGGAACTTAACCGAATATGTTATTTTCCTAATCGGTTAAAAGGCATTATATGTGAAAATTTCTTTCTTGGAAAGTCATAATTGTCATAATGATCATATTTTTAATGTTGTGGCTTGTATGATATGTTTAATCGATTGCATGCACATTTAATCTGTTAAGTCCTGTGCTAATGTAAAAGTGTTAAAGATGAAGGAATTTCTTAATTGATTACATTAATTGGCTAATCGATTAAAATGCGTCAGAGTTGAAAAATCTATAAAGAGACGCATTGCCTCTTTGTATTCAACAACTTTTATGATTCATATCTTTTAGAACTAACTTGTCTGTTGAGATTTAAATTGCAGGAGCATCCTGAGATCTTCAAGAATCAAGATTGCTACATTTGGAAGAAATCAACAAAGATTCTTGCAAGAACATAGTGTTGTCAAAGAGCTGATCATTTTTGCACATTGAGGTACTTCTTCAGATTAGTATTTGTTTTACAATCAAGGTTGATTGTTTCCCTGTTGTTGTTGTTGTCAGGAAGAGGACTTGGTGAAGTTCTAGGACTTAGAGTTGGTATTTCTCTAAGGGTGACAAAAAGAGGGTGATCTTTCTAGGTTGCTATAGTTGGTATTGAGTTAGGAAGGATAGTACATTGTGAGGATTGTTCTCTATATGTCTTGCTTGTAAGGACTTTATCAATATAGTGGAATCCCTTCATAGAAGGTTGATTGAAGGAAGACTAGACGTAGGTAATGGGCTGAACTAGTATAAACAACTGTGTGAATCTCTCTTTTCCCACACTTTTACATTGTCTTTATTCTTGATTGATTGCATTCCAAGAAAGCTTCAAAGATTTCAAAAAGTTTTTCAAAGAACAATTTTTTAAAGGGGAAAACCAATTCCTCATTCCCCTCTTGGTTGAGTATATTGGCCTAACATTTTCTACACTTATGTTTCTAGCTATGGTATTTTCTAATTCTTAAATGTTATTTGGTTAAACTTCAAAACATGGGAGCGCTTAGATGTATAGACGATTTTGTCTTAACAATCTTTCCCTTTTTTTATGTTTAACAAATACACATCTAAACGATATGATCTTTCGTAATTCAGCGCAAAGTTCTAGATTTATGTGTTTATGATTCTTTGGATGTTTTACGTGTTTTGTCTTCTTTTATTGTTTATATCTTGGGCATGCAGGTTAGTGGTCACAGGTTTAAAAATATATAACAAACAATTATCATGATTAAACAATCAGAGCAAAAGGAATGAAATAATTGCCAAAATGACTAAAACATGAAATAAGAATAAACGTTTGATATTAAGCACAAAAACATATTACATGAATATAAATATGGACTCCTAAAATAAACTTCTAAGAATCTGGAGACTTCCCTTTATTATGTGCTATCCTATTTTATCCTATCTTCTAGTGTACTCCCCCTTAGTACATGCTCCTAGATGCCGACATGTCTACGCTCTTTCTCCCCCTTTTTTGATAAACATCAAAATGGGTGAAAGAAGAGACATCACAAACCAACACAGGAGAAGGAATGAAAGAGAAGTAAGGGTTGAAGAGGGTTTAAATGTACATAGAAAGGTTAAGGGTAAAGAGAGAGGGGATGGAAGGAGTGGGTTGGAAGTTGGGTAAGGTGAGGTTTGGTCGTGAAGAGGGTGGGTTAGATTGAAGAACTACTTGCGCATGACATGTAAGTTCTGAATACAAGAGTAGGAAGGAATGTTGGATTATCATATTCATCTTGGTTCGCTGATCCGATGAGATGATGATAATAATCTAGAGGTTTGGAGGAGGACTTCATTGGTTTTGAATGTTGAGAGTTTGAGAGATCAGAGACATGGGAAATTATGAGGGCAAGAGAGAAAGAGAGTTAGGGTTTTTGAAAGACTGTGTTGAGAATTGAAAGAGTATAGTCGAGTTAAATAGAGGGAAAAATTTAGTCATTCGCGATTGATTTGTCTCGTCCATTTAATGCGCTTCATACGAATATATTATGAAAAGGGATGTTATATCTCTTGAAGACGGAGAAATTTTGGAATGGAGTGTAGGGTGCAACGGATGAGAATGAGAAGAGTGGTGGAGTTAGAAGTTTTGTTGTTTTGAGGAAGAGAGAGGATAGGGAATTAATGTTAAGAGTGATGACTTGATTAACACACAGAAGTATTTGGCAGATTAGAAATAAAACGTTTGGGGTTTTGAAAATCCTAGAGAACTTCTAGAGATGGACTCAGTATTTATATATAACTTAATGCATGGTTGCAGATGTCTTATAGACAATTTATCTTAGATGATGCAATGTATGACGTCATACAGAGTATGTGTCTTAGACGTTTGACTCTCTAGACACTATATGAACACATTGAACATGTTGAATCAAATTCATTCGATGATTATCATACCAATAAAGGTGATTAGACGATTATGTCTCTCTTCAACTAATGGTTTAGTGAAGATGTCAGCAAGCTAATCCTTTGTATTTACATAATGTAAATCCACAATACCCTTATTAACATGATCACATATCAAGGGATGTTTGACCTCAATATGCTTAGCGCGTGAATCCAATATAGGATTCTTAAATAAACTAATTGCAACATTATTATCACAGTAGATAGGAATCTTACCTTCAAAATGGTTGTAGTCTTCTAGCTGATTCCTGATCCATAAGAGTTGTGAGGATGGGCAACAAATATGTATTCAGCTTCTGCTATTGACAGTGCAATCATATTCTGCTTCTTGCTCAGCCAAGATACTAGGTTTCCTCCAATGAAGTGGCAACCTCCACTTGTGCTTTTACGCTTAACTTTATCTCCAGCGTAATCAGCATCACAATATCCTTCAAGCTTGAAGCTTTTGTTTACTTTATAACAACACTGAGATGGGTTTCTCTTGGATCTGACTGAAATCTTGCATGAAGGTAGACACTGAACATTATGTCAAGTCTAGAAGCAGTGAGATACAAAAGTTAACCTATCATTTGACGATATAGGGTGTTGTCCACTTTTATTGAGCTTTCATCTAGCCCTAGGCTAGTTGTTGGGTGCATTGAAGTTTTCATCTCCTTTGCTTCCTTTATTTCAACTTTTTGAGCAGCTCCTTGATGTACTTCGTCTGATGAATGTAGATCGTGTCTTTTTCATGCATCATGATTGAGAAGTTTTGACAAATTTTTTCATCAATAACTCCAAAGATAATGCATCAACATATATCTGAATGATAATGAAGTCTTGATTGACATTTTTCTTAAACAGTGTGGTGTCTACTTGATTTCTCGTGAAACCATTCTTTATAGGGAAGAGACATAACCTTTCATACCAAGCTTTGAGAGGTTGCTTTAATTCATATAAAGCCTTGTTAAGTCTGAAGACGTGTGTGGGATTTGTTTGACATTCAAAGCCCTAAGGTTGTTCCACGTACACTTCTTTTTTTTATATTGTCATATAAGAATGCACTCTGACGTCCATTGGTATAATCTGATTCCATTGAACGACGTGAATGATAAAAGAATGTGAATGGCTTCTAACCTTGCTACTAGAGCATAGGTTTTTATGTAGTCCATTCCTTCTTGTTGAGAATAGCCTTTCACAACAAGTCTTGCTTTGTTCTTGATGACTTTTCTAACTTCATCTAGTTTGTTGCGATATATCCATTTAACTTTGACTACATGTTTTCCTTGATGTAACTCGACGAGTTCCCATACCTCATTCTTCTTGAATTGATCTAATTCTTCTTTCATTGCTTCAACCCAAGAGTTATCTTCTAGAGCCTGATTGACGTTTTGTGGCTCAATTTGAGAGATAAGAGTTGTGGTAGGATGCTTATGATATGCTCTTGTTCTCACATGCTCTTCCATATTTCCTATGATCTTTTATGAAGGGTGATCCTTGGTGGTTAGACGATGTAGGTTGTTTGGTTCGCTTCTTTCTTCAGTAGTATTGTTGAGTGGCTCTTCCCGTTGATTCTTGTTATGATCGTTGGGTGCGTTTGACACATTTGCCTCTTTGGATAGATTGTCATTTATCAGACTCATGATTAAATTTTACATGAATGCTTCCTTAACTCTCAAGTTTTAGAGTTATAAACTCTAAAAGATTGTCACGTAAATGGTAGGAAAAAAATATGTTTGTTTATTTCTTTTTCTTTAAATTAGTTTATATAGTGGGTTGAGTTGTTTTTATGTTTTTTTTAATTTAGTGTTGCATTTTAGTAATTTTAATTGTGCTAGATATTTGTTTGTTATAGTGTTGGGTTTAGCATTTTCACTCTCTTTAATGCTTTCTATGATGTTCGAATGTGTTTAATTTTTATTTTTTATTTCGTCAGTTGCATTCACAAACAAAACCTTTCACAAAACCCCCTCCCCACTGCGTGTCTGACCTAATTCTCGAACCACATTTGGTCCTTGTGAGACGACCTAGGGGTCATTCCCTAGCATTATACTGCATTTCTAATATGCAATCAAATTTGTATGGGCCACGACACCCATCAAATTTTGGCGCCGTTGCCGGGGACCAACGGTTCGGTTTTAGGTCTTTTGTTGTGTTTGTGTGTGTTGTGTTTTGTCTTGTGTTGTTAGTGTGATGTTCTGTTTTGATGAGTCGATATTTTATTGATTTCACCTAGTTTATTGTGCTAGAATTAATCAGGGAATTGTGCTTAATTGTCCGGTATTTTCCTGTTTTTCCTAAATATGCTTAATTTGATCAGAAATTCTTATTTTAATTAATTTGAATATTTTGAGCTAATTATTTGCATCATTATTTTCAGGGAAAATTTTGGAAATTCAATTTGGGACATTTGGAGTGCTATCAAATAAGTCAAGACTCTTCACATGGACATTTCAAATTTAATTACTTTGAAACTTAGTAGTCTAGATAGTTTTAATTAAACTTGTAAACATTGGGCCAATTTTTGACAAAATAGTTTGAGTCCATTTAGGAAACATGACATGGCACCTAGGGTTTTGCAAAGGGGTGGACCCCACCTCATTTTAGAGGACACATGGCTTCTCTTATAGGGTAGCAGCCGTCATTTTTAGGGAGGCATTATCGGCTGGAACAATTTTCTGAGGGGGAATGTAGGCTCACGGTAATTTTCATGGGTTGAATGAAGAAACTCTTTTGCTCTTTCTTTTCATTTTGCTGCAACGTTTTATTTTGGTTTTCAATGTGCCTTCACGGGTTCCAATAGGCTCAGTAGAAGAAGCATTTACTTTCCTTTATTTTAGAAGGGTGCAACGTTTTCTCGGTTGATGGGAATTTAATTTTTGAAGAGCATGTTTTTTATTTCTTTTAGCAAGAAGCATATTTCAATTTGGAAGAGAAAGGTGATTTGATTTCTCTGTGTGGCTACGGATTGATGATCAAGGGCTGGACATTTCCTTTTCTTTGCTTTGAGTTTTATTGATTGAAGAGTTGATTTGATTGAAGAGTTACAGCAGCTTGATTTATGCACATTAAATGCTTTAAGTTTGACTCAAGCAATTTGATTTTTGAGAAATGAGGGTTATAACTGCCACTGTATGCATGGTGTTGGGAGGGAGAATTCCAAGAGCATAATTTTCTTCAATTCACAATTCCATTTAAATAATTAATTTGATTAGGGTGCATTCATTTGCTTATTTTAAATGGAAAGAAAAGTTGCACGGTTTTCAGTGCTGCAGCTCACGACATTCAATTTCAATTGAAACCAAATTTTCTTTAATATTCATTGAATGAAAAAAAGGTGGTGCAGCATTACAGCATGGTTCTTTACTTTTCTTTGTTTGCTTAATTTTTGATTGGAGCCTCCTTCCATCTAGCACGTGTCTCGGTTTTGCTTGTAGAAAAATAGAATGCTAATTTAATTATGATAGAACCTTTAGAAACGTTGCAGCTCACGGCTTAGGAGATTTTATTTTTTTAGTTGGAATATGGCTTATGTTGTCACGTAAATGGTAGGAAAAAAATATGTTTGTTTATTTCTTTTTCTTTAAATTAGTTTATATAGTGGGTTGAGTTGTTTTTATGTTTTTTTTAATTTAGTGTTGCATTTTAGTAATTTTAATTGTGCTAGATATTTGTTTGTTATAGTGTTGGGTTTAGCATTTTCACTCTCTTTAATGCTTTCTATGATGTTCGAATGTGTTTAATTTTTATTTTTTATTTCGTCAGTTGCATTCACAAACAAAACCTTTCACAAAACCCCCTCCCCACTGCGTGTCTGACCTAATTCTCGAACCACATTTGGTCCTTGTGAGACGACCTAGGGGTCATTCCCTAGCATTATACTGCANTTGTCACGTAAATGGTAGGAAAAAAATATGTTTGTTTATTTCTTTTTCTTTAAATTAGTTTATATAGTGGGTTGAGTTGTTTTTATGTTTTTTTTAATTTAGTGTTGCATTTTAGTAATTTTAATTGTGCTAGATATTTGTTTGTTATAGTGTTGGGTTTAGCATTTTCACTCTCTTTAATGCTTTCTATGATGTTCGAATGTGTTTAATTTTTATTTTTTATTTCGTCAGTTGCATTCACAAACAAAACCTTTCACAAAACCCCCTCCCCACTGCGTGTCTGACCTAATTCTCGAACCACATTTGGTCCTTGTGAGACGACCTAGGGGTCATTCCCTAGCATTATACTGCAATCAAATTTGATTGGGCGGCGACACCCATCAAAATTTTGGCGCCGTTGCCGGGGATCAACGGTTCGGTTTTTGGTCTTTTGTTGTGTTAGTGTGTGTTGTGTTTTGTCTTGTGTTGTGAGTGTGATGTTCTGTTTTGTGTGTTCGTCATTGTGTGTTGCATGTAGGTAGCTTTAGTTGCATATTTTCATTGCATTCTTNTTTTCCCCCTTCTTTTCCATGTCTACCTATTTTGGCTATGTGAACACTGCTTCTTCTGCCTGTGTCTATGATTATGATTCTCCTTCTGCATCTGACTCTGAGTATGGTTGTAATATTTACTCTGCTGATTTCTATGTTGAGAACAGAACGATTCCTTCTCCGTCTCATGAGAATNCTCCTAGGGAGCCGTTTCCACTTGATGAGGAGGATATTCGTTGTGTTTTCAACACTGGACTGATAAAATTGCTGCCTAGGTTTCATGGTTTTGCAGGTGAATGCCCATATAGACATTTGGAGGAGTTTTACACATTATGCTCTTTAATGAAACCTCTAGATGTCCCCAATGAGGACATGTTCTTAAGGGCATTTGAGTACTCATTACATGGAGCGGCAAGGGATTGGTGTTGTTGTATTACTCCTGGATCCGTCACCTGTTGGGAAGATCTTGAGCATCAGTTTCTTGACAAATTCTCCCCTGTGCGGTATGGTTATAGCGACGATCCTGGGTGGACGAATCCTAACTTGGGATGGTATGGTAATTCAGAGCATCAATATCAGGAACCATCATTCCAAACTCCTTGTATGCCTTCTCCGCCTGTTCAGGAACCACAACAGCCGCAGTTTCATGAGCCTGCCCAAGCAACTCCTCAACCTTCTGCTTCTGAGCCTACATTGAAGGAGTTATTGGAGCAGATGACCATTCTGAACATTCAGTTCCGGCGAGAGAATATGGAGTTTCAGCAGGAATTCAGAGCTTCCATTCAGAGTTTGCCTGATCAGATGGGGCAGATGGCCACTCAGTTCATTGAGGAACAGTCTCAAATTTCAGAGGAATCATCATTCCAGACTGTTCAACTTCCAGATGATGTTGATGTCATCCACATAGGAGATGGGGAGAAGAGTCATGAGCTAACTATTGTGCCACCTACTTTCCCATCCTCCTATGTCCCCACTCTTGCACCTGAGGAGACTGATGAAAATTTTGAAGACCAGGTAGATATGAGCAACACTTTTGAGATAGGTAGACCAGCTTCACGTTCCACCACTCTACCAATCTTCAGGGAAGTGGAGGTAAACATACCTTTGACTGATTCTGTTGTTGATGATCATTTTGTTGATAGGTATGTTATTGATGATTGTATTGTTGATGAGCATGATTTTCATTCCCCCTCTGTACATGATGAGAACCACTTTGTGTTATCACATCTGAATGTTTGTTCTCCATGCATTGAACATGAATCTACACCTATGATTGATATTGTTTCTATTTCTGAGATTGATTCATGTTCTGAGGGTATATTTGGGGTTCAGCCTGTTACACTGGGATTGGGTGTTATACCTTTGCATGTTATTTCTGTGGAACCACNTTGCACTGACCATGTTGCAGGAGGTACATACGAATTTGACCAACACACACCCAATGTGGAAGACAAAGGTGTCGTCAGTTTGAAGGTTATTAGGCATCAGCTGAACACGCTCATCAACAATCAGTGCTTCTTAGATCCAGCTGTGGAGGACATATCCCTGCTTGATCAAATTTGGAGACTGAAGCAGTTCCTCCTCAAGACTTCCTTGCTGACTCCAGTGGTGGAGAACATTTCCCTGAAAGTCCAAAATTGGCAACTGCCACCATGACCAGGGGAGTTTTCTTCTTTCCCTTCTTCCCCTTTTCCCACTTGAATTGCACTTGTCCTTGATTTGTTGACTATTATGACTGCTGATCTTATGCTTNTGACACATTGAGGNCACTGTGTAGTTTAAGTGTGGTCTATTGNGGGAGATTCTGATTTTTCTTTGATTAGTTTATGTTTTTCTGCGTTAAATTTTTTGTTTTCTAGGTAGTTTTTGTTGTGTCTTTTGTACAGTTTTGCATGTTTCTCTTGATTTCTGGATTTGGTTTAGGTTGTAGACTTGTCTTTCACTTCATTGATACTCTGATTTGTTTGAAATCCATGCTTTTCTTTGCTTGGAAAGATGATTATGATGTTTGAGAGGGTGATTAATTGTGACAGAAATACCCTGTGTGAGAAATTGAGCCACTTTATATTCTTTCTTGTGTGTGATATGTCTCTTGATTGCTTGCACATATGCCTTGGCTTGACTCTTTTTGATGATTCTTGATTGATATGCATGTTTGAAAGTGATAAAGGCAATTTTGTTGTTGAGCCTCTCTAGCCAGATGAGCCTACCTTGTTGTGATCCTTTGATAGCCCCTTTGAGCCTATGCTTTCCCCATTTCTTTGTTTTCAAGCTCACACACTAGCCCTAACTGAAAAACCATGATTACCTTAGCCTTAGGGAATTTTGGAGCTTTGGAATTGTTTTGGGAATAAGTGTGGTCTCCTGGGAGATTATGATGAATTGGCTAGTTGGTTCCTCTTCTTGTTTGTTTTTATATATATGTTGTGTTATCTTGTCTCTTAGAGTTGTGTTTTGAAAAGAGAGAAAAGAAAAGAGACAAGGTGAAAAAAAAAAGAAAAAAAATACAGAAAAATGAGAAAAAAATAAAAAAATTGTGAATAATGGAGTCAAGAAGAGGATTGAATTAGAGGGTTTTGGGTGTGATTTGATTGTGTTTTCACTTATTCCCCATTGCTTCTCTATTTCCCTTGGTTTGTAGCTTCTCATCCATATGTTATCCTCCCTTGTCCTTGACCCCATTACATCCATAAAAGACCTTTTGATTTGAACATGCATATGTTTCGAGTGTTGATATTAGAGGCTTGCCAAGACTGTTTGTTGCTTGTTTTCTTGAGTACATTGAGTTGACATTATTTACCCTAGACACTTGAGAGAAACACTCATAGTGTGCATCTGTGAGGTTATGTTACTTTTTATTCACCTCTTGAGCTGACTGATCATTTTGCCATGCTTGAAATTGCTTGGATGATTTCTCTGAGTATCTGTTTTCTCTGATTCTGTGTGGATACTGTCTACTACTTTCTTTGTCCAGATTTCTTGAGGATTGTGTAATTCTGTTTCTTTCCTCGTCAGTCTCTGTTGTTTGTGTGTTGAGTCTGTGTCAATTCCCTGATGTCCTCAGAACTGTTCCCTGTTTTTCGTCTTGGTTTTGCCCAGGAGTGCAAAAGACTAAGTGTGGTCTATTTTGATGAGTCGATATTTTATTGATTTCACTTAGTTTATTGTGCTAGAATTAATATGGGAATTGTGCTTAATTGTTCGGTATTTTCCCGTTTTTCCTAATTATGCTTAATTTGACCGGAAATTCTAATTTCAATTAATTTGAATTTTCTGAGCTAATTATTTGCATTATTATTTTCAGGGAAAATTTTGGAAACACAATTTGGGACATTTGGAGGACATTGAATAAATTCAAGACTCAACAATTAGACATTTTAATTTTAGTTGTATTGTAATTTTAATAGTTTAAAACTTTTTAGACAACTTTTGTACATTGGGCTATTAAAAATATGTAGGGCCCAAATTTTGTGTGACACATGTCCAACCCTAAGGATTTAGGGTGGACCCCACCCTTACATTTCATGACACTTGACCTTAGGGATTGTTGCAGCCGTCACTTGGATATTCACTCTCGGCTGGAACGGTTATTTTTCTTGAGGGGGACTCTCGGCTGGAACTTTTGTTTCTTATGGAGTTTTTCTTAGAAATATTGGATTTTGGATGAAAGGGAGTCCAGCTGCAACCTAGGGCACGGACTTCGATTGGAGGGAGGAATTGAGCAAATAAAAGAGGAGATTCCTTGGCAGCAGCGTCACTTATATGCTGGGAAGAGAATTTGATATTTAGCATTGGCTGGAACGTTTTGAGCTTGGAAGATTTTTTTTCTTTCTATTAGAAAGCATATATGGTGATTGAGAAAAGAGGTGCAGACGGTGACAGTTCAAGATCGATTTTGGGAAGCACGTTTTCTTTTTCTTGATTGTCCTCTTTGTTACATTGTTCATACCCTTGCATTTTATTGAATTTTAATTCCAGCATCCTCTTTTGCATTTAATATTTTTGAGCTAGCACGGTGGCACCTCTTAAATGGATTGTTTTTGTGATTCGGTAGTATTGCAAAGATAGATAGCCTTTCTTTAGCTTTTCTTTATCTAATTCATGGAATGAAAAAAAATAGAATAGATGTTGCTAAGAGGTGAGAGGCTAGTTGATGGGACTCATGGTAGGTGCATAGATTTATTTCTTTTCTTTCTTAGGAAGTGAACAAAGTTGGTTAAATAGAATTAGGTGTGGAGTGACGGGACGTGTGGCAGCTTCTTAGTTGGTCAGTGCAGAACTCATTGCATTTAATTAACTCTAGCACATCCAATTTCAATTTTTGGTGACGCCTAGCATATGGAAACGCTGCAGCACTCTAAATTCATTGAGGAAGCTTTTTAGAAGTATTCATTTTAATTGGAAGCATTGTCAAATTAGCATAGGAATTTGTTTTCAACTCAGGTTACGTTCAGCTGAATGTGGAGAAGCTTTTCAATTTATTTCTTGGAGTGTGGCACGGTAGTTGAACCAAGCTTTCAGGAAACTTTCATTTTCAATTTAATTTTTTTTAGAAGGTGCATGTGTCATTTGCATTGGTAGAAAAAAATATATGTTGTTTAGTTCTTTAGCTTTAAATTAGTTTGAATTGTAGGATTAGTTGTTTTTAATTTCTTTAATTTAGTTTACATTTAATTTAATTTAACTGTGTTTAGATATTTGTTTAGTCTAGTATTTGGTTTAGCATTTTCACTCTCTGGACTCGATTTTAAAAAAATAACTACAACCAGACCAGAGCTCCAAATGCTACGTTTTATATATCAAATGAAAGATAATTGAATCTACTTTCCAGAAAAAAAAAACCTCATCTCATTTGGAGCTCTGTAGAAAAAGTTATGGGTAAAACATTGAGCAAAGGTCAGAGCTGTCCAGTTCCAGCGTGAATTTTCATAGTTTCTGTAGCAGTTTCGTTTTTACTGTTTTAATTTCATTTTAAATTTTCCGCATCCACAAACAACATTTCAAACCCCCCACTGTGTTAGACCTGATTCTGAACCGCAATTGGTCCTTGTGAGACGACCTAGGAGTCACTTCCTAGCTATACTGCATTTCTTATATGCAATCAAATTTGTATGGGCCACGACACCCATCACATACGTCTGAGTGTTTTAGCCTAGATGTTTTTCTATTTCCTAAGACCTAAGTGTTTTCCTATGTTTTTCTATGTTTGGGGTTCAGGTTCTAGTTTTTGTGTTTAAGATTTAAGTTTTTTACTTGTGTCTTAGTCCTAAGTTTCTTAACCTAATTTCTTTGTTGTATTAGTGTTTTTCCCTTAGACAATCACTTATAGCTTTTAGATTTTTTGTTTTCTATTCTACCTTTGTGAGGTTGTAATTTCATTGGCTTGGTTCTTCTTGTCCTAATTTAGGTTCTCATATTTCTTCATAGTGCTTTTCTTCTATCTTAGGGTTTTCTATTCTAGTGTCAAACTAAAGGTTGGTTTCTGAACTTAGGTTGAGGTTCTCTTTATCGTTTTCTAAAGGTTGGCTTCCTAACTTAGGTTGAGGTGTTTCTAGCTTCCTAAACTAAGGTTGGTTTCCTAAGTTGGGATTTTTCTAGCCTAGTGCTTTCTAGTTGAGGTCTTCTAGTTTATGGTTTCTTATCAGAGTGTACTAAAGATTGACTTCATGTCCTAAGGTTGGTTTAAGTGTTTTTCTAGTTAGAATTAGTTTTCTATACACAAAGACTTCTTCGTTTTATGTTATTTAGTTAAACTTCAAAACCAAGACCAAAGTTTTTACTATACGAGCTTGTCTTGTAATACCTTGTAACGAACTTGTCGTATCTTGACACCTTGGGCATTCAATAGCAGCATCAATGGTTTCAATATTTACAATTACCTCTTTTCCAATAAGTTCGAAAACAAGTTTGTTGGACTGTTTTTCTGCATTTTCTCAGAACTGTCCTACTAAATTTGTAAGTATTGGAGTATCCCAGTTGAAGAAATTTGTGATGCCATAATAATGAACATCTTGTAGGATTTTACATCCATATGCTCTAAGATCTTCAAGATCAAACCAGTCTTTAATGTAGAGCCTTATAGGTTTTTGCTTAAATGCATGAATGATTGAGAAACGTTTTGCACCTTCGTATATTTCATTGATAGAGATAGCAATCTCTGTCAGAGCGGCTGCAGTGGAATGGTTAATGTGGAATAACAAACCAAGAGGGGTTTTAAAATAAATGTGTGCCTTTTAATTTCTTCTCAATTTATCGTATTACGCAAATAATAAATATAAATAAAAGAGTAAGGTTAAGAGAAATTTGCACAAATGATTTTTATACTGGTTCGGATCTTACCAATCCTACGTCCAGTTGCTTATCTCAAACCAAGATAAACAATTCACTAAGCACAAAACAATTACAAACTACATTCACAAAGAAACAATTTGTAAAAGTTTAGAAACCACCTCCCTTGATAACATAAGAGATGAACCTACACCTCCTTTGAATCTTCACAAAGGATGAGACACCTCCTTCGAATACTTCACGAAGGATGAAACACCTCCTTTGAATACTTCACNAAGGATNATCCTCTTTCACACACCTCCTCAGACGCACCAAGGATGAACCAGCTATTCCTCCGTAACCGTAGTAGCAATACACCAACACCATAGACAAGAGTTTCCTTAGCTAAGCAAGAGCACACAATTCTCAACGAGTTCTGAGTATTTGAGCACAAGGGAAGAGTTGTTGTTGATGGATAAAGAGAGCCTATTTATAGACTCAAGCAAAAAACTCTTCCATTCTTCAAAACTGGCCATTTAACGCTTTTAATCGATTAATACAAGTGTTAATCGATTAAAATGAGTACAACAACTAGTTTTCAAAAGTAGAAAACTCTAACAGTCACTTTTAATCGATTAAAATGAATTTTAATCGATTAGCTAATAGATTAAAATGAATTTTAATCTATTAAAACAACAAAAGTTGAGTTTTTAGCTTTTACTCGTTTTAATTGATTAATACTAGTTTTAATCAATTAAAATAGTGCGATTTTGACTCTTAACACTAATTACAATGTATGAAAGTATATGGAATCAAAACCAATGAAAATCTAAGTCCTAAACAATAAACTACAATTATTGCAAAAGCTTTCCATAACAAAAATAAGTCTTCAAAGGATCTTCATGAATCTTGATATATCTTGACTTGATTTGGACATCATCAAAACTTAATCTTCATCATTTTGCTAACGTTCTCCCCCTTTTTGATGATGATCAAAANCTCCTTTGAATTAAAGCTTTTAGTAATAATCTGAGTAAAAACACAACTCATGAAAGACAAGGGCATTAGTGAATAACAATAAGCTTTAAGATATTTTCTCTCCCTTTTTTATCATAATTAAAAAGCTATGTTTCAAGTTCTCTCCTAAGATAATACTCCCCCTAAATAAAAGCATGTATGCATATGAGCTAAATATATTTTAAATTTAGAGATTCATTCAAACATACACAATAGGAGATTTAAAACAAATAATTTTAGGATAAAGAACTTTAAAAAATCATACATTGAACCATATAAGATAGGAATTTTAATGCATACAAAAATATGGTTAAATTTTAAAAAAATGCTCAAAATGAAAAAAAAAATGCAATCCTAAGAGATTTTTAAAAATCCTAGATCTCTTCTAATGTTTACCCCTTTTGATATATCTCCAAATTTGTTGTGGAAAGATATTTTGTTGAGATCTTCGTCTTGGGGATTGTCATCATTCTTCGCTTCATTTGTTGTCTTCTGCAAGTCTTTATTATTACCTGCATCTGAGTCAACTAACTCAAGAGGTTTTGCCTCAAGGTCCACAATTTTATCACAGACAACATGCTTGGAATAAAGTTTTCTCAAATTTCTCTATTATTGGAATTGAGCTAGCAAATTACTTAGTGGAATGACTATTGTTTATCCCGATACACTATGTTCTATATGTTTTTCTATAGTGTTTAAAGCCTTCTTTCTAGACGTTACACATGATTTGCTTTGTTAAACACTTGGCGATACAAGTAGCTTGAATATAAATGCTAAGTGTTTACCGTATGTTTTTGCATCAGATGTTATCTTCATGGTCATAATTACTCTAATATATAATATGTATATTTTATCCTAGTAATTCAAATAAATGATTTTATTTTTTAAGCATTTGTCTTTTTGGCATATCTAATTGTTTGGACGTTTCTTTATATAAACATTATTTCGTTGAGTATTGTTTGATAAACTTCAAAACATGGGTTGTTAGAAAATCTAGCTTTTTTTTAAGAAAAATTAACATGCATAATGTTTATGATTTTATTTTATGTAAATTTTATTTTTATATACAAATAATATATATATATATATATATATATTTAATTTTGTATTTAATTTTGTATTTTGAAAATTATATATTTACACAAATCTCTTTTATGTTTAGTTTCGAGATGATGTTACATTCTACAAATTAATGCATAAATTGTAACATATACTACTAAATAAAACATTATATAATTGATTATTATCCAACAGGAACAAATAATATCATTACTTGATTACAGTCATCCCAAAAGATAAATTGAAGCACGAGTAGGTACACAAATAAATCAAAGAAATTATAAAAACTTTATATGAACAATAGAGTTTTTCAGAAAGATAATAAAGTCTAGAAATGCTAAACAAATGTCTAGACAATTGATCCATCAACTCTTTCGAGAGATGTCTCCAATCATGTATCCTCATTTGCTCACACTAAAAAAATGATGATCATTGCAAAAAACGAACACGCCAATAAAGAAAACCATAAACAACGGGACGATAAGCTATTTACAAATACAATATCATATATAATACATGTAATTCAAGTTATAAAATTTTACAAATTATTCATCAAGCACATATGTTTCACAAGAAAATGTTATGAAAGACTCAATTATCTGGATACATGTATTGATATCGAATCTTGGAAGGTTTTAACACTTGTAGTGAATACCTTCCACCCACAAGGTTAATCTTATATTCTCACAAGAGCGAAATTGTTCTTTAAACCACTTTTGTCACTCTCAACCCTCTAACCATTACTCTCTATACGAGTTGAATGGTTAGTAGAGTATCAAGATAACCTCCAACCCTGAACTCCCACATAAATGCATACATTACGTACTAGATGAAACTTTCTCATGGAATTCCTTTCTCCAAAACAAATCACCCTTTACTTTATTCTTAAAACCAATATCTCATACAAAAACCCATTCATCTTCAACATTTTTGTACTCATCCACATTAGGTGATATTGCATGCCAAAGCAACTATAGCCATCATACATCAACATGCATGTTCCTACATATTCATATTCATCAACAAATTCATCAAACATCCCCCATCATGTTTAAAATAGAAAGCATTTAAGTGGAAATCTCGCTTGGGCGAGATGTCTATCGCTTGAGTGACACTTTAATGGAGATTGTAAAGTGTCACTGGAGTTTTCTCGCCTAAGCAATAGATCTTTCACACGGACGACAACTCGAATAAACAAAAAATAAATGCAATGGCATTATCACTTAAGCGAGAAGCTACTTGCTTGAGTGAGAAAGAGTCTCGCTTGAATAAAAGTATGTCGTCTGGGCAAGAACTCGACAAAGAGCAAAGTGAAATTTTGGATTATTATCATCTGGGCGAGATTTTCTCTTACTTAGGTGAAAATAATAGGATTTCACCCTATTCTCAACATCTTGCAACAAATTTGGAACATTTCAACAATTCAAATAGTTCATACATCATACAAATCATATCTAGGTCACAAATTCCATATGCAAGAAATAATTTAAAAAAAAATAGACCCATATGTTGCCTTGGGTTCACACTCAAGAAAGAACACTTTGGGCAATTTTAAAAATCATATGCAAAAGGAGGCGAATCTTGCATTGTGACGAGGGATTGATTCAACAAAAAGAAAAGAATGTTTTAATCTTGAGCTTGATTAGGAAAGTGAAGTAGGAAAACTTCCTTTCTTTGACTGTGTAGCCAACTCTAGTCAAGGAGATAGGGAAAAAAGATGAGATGTTGAAGAAGGAGAAAATAATGAGAATGTGAGAGGAATGTGATGATGCTAAATTTGTATTTTCTTTAATAAGAAAAGGGGTTTTACACAAACTAATTCTTTATTGTGAAATGTGTCCAAATATATCTTAATAAAGTAAAATAAAAAATATTTTACACTAATCATAAATTACTTTTTTAAAAAAATAAAGCTTAATACCTATTTTGGTCCCTATTTTCGTCAGTTTTGTTCAAAGTGGTTCTCGACATTTTCAAGCGTTCAAAGTTGTCCCATTTTTTTTTTAATTTTTATTTAATTTGGTCCTTTTTCCTTATGGCATCTAAATGGTTAACGACACAATTTTCGCATGAGCCATCAGTGAATGACATGACCCATTTTCTCTAACGTGGTTGCCCATGGCAATTAGGGTATGCTAGTTCACGATTTGGCTTCCTATGACGGTGCGAAAGTAAATTTCATGATTAGGGTTTTCTTGTTCGCGATTTGGGACTTGTGTTTATAGGTGGCTAATGTGAGGGTTTCATGATGCTTCCATGGTTAATCGTGGTGATGATTCACGAGTTGGGTTTCGCGGTTGCACAAATTTGTGGTGGTTGAACGAACATGGTGCCTCGTCGTGGTTGATTTGATTTGTGGTGGTGGAGATGTTGGGTTTCATTTGCAATTTGTGGTCTCTGACTTTTTGATTTATAGGTCTGAACTCACAATGGGACTTCGTATGGAGCAAACACAAAATGGTCGTTAGGGTTTAGTTGTGGCTTCTGTTGGTGGCGTAGGGAAATGGTGGTTGATAAAGCTTTCTACGATGGTTTGTGGTTGCGCTATTGATGGCTTTGCGTTTGGTTTGTGTGGCTGGCTATAGAGGTTCTTGCGGTCTAGTGTGCGATTTAAGATTTTTCACAAATTGCTCGTGAGGTTACTACTATTTGCGGCTTGCTCAAAGAAGATGCTGACTGTCTCGCGATAGTTGTACAAAGATGTGATATGAGGAAGAAGATGGTGGTGCGTTACAGGATGTAATGATTGGGAGGGAGAGTTTGACGACGAATGACGTGACTACAATAAAGTTAAGGATGCTGGGAAGAAGATGAGAAGATGTGAGACCCATCTTATTTACTAGCTATGTAAATATTGTGTCATTAAGGATTTAGACACTATTAGATAAAATAATCAAATTAAACAAAAAATAGAGAAAACTCTAAATAAAAATGACAAAAATAAGAATTAAAATAATTATTAAATAAAAAATAAATAATTGATCAATATATGAAGGATGATAGTTCTCTTTTCTTCGTTAAGTCCCACTTACGCTCATATGATTGGTGCATAATCTATAACGTTGGAAACAGGCACGTGCCCTTTCATAATTCAGTTACAGTCACTGCCATTATAACATCATGTGATTCTTCCTTCTTTTTTCAGCTTTATGAAACATCTTTTATTTATTTATTTGCACCTAAATTATAAATCTCTCTTAAGTGTTTTTTTAGGTAACTCAAACTATGTTTGGTTTTTAGTTAATTCACTCAAAACGTAAAATTTTAGAAGTTTATTTTCAGATAATGGTAAAATTTTCACATCAATTTAAAATAATATAAATTTATTATATACAAGTAGTTTAAATCTCTTCTTTAATAATATATCTTCATAAAATATTTTTGATATCGCAAGATAAATGTAGAATATTTTGGGGTGGGAAATTTATAAAGTATACTAAAATTAAAAAGGTTTATATATATATATATATATATATATATATATATATATATATATATATATATATATATATATATATATATATATATATATTGAAAAGTGTTTTTATTCGTTTTATGAGTTGATTAAAAATTAAATTTGATGTAAAGTTATTTTTTTAAAATAGTATCATAGTCATCTAAATTTATCTTAATAAAATTTATTATTTTCTGATCTATTGTATTATGAGCTGCCTACAAATATCTAATTTAGTATTATATTCAAAATATATATGTTTTATCACAAGAAAGCATATCAAAATAACTAAAAGTAAAACATATATTACAATATAATTAACTACAAATTTTATAAAAGTGAATTAAATAAAATTAAAAAATGTTTTTTCATTTTGACATACACATCCAGTTATATAACACACTATAATTTTCACATTACCAACAAATATCAATACTACGAATTGAAGTTTCACCAAATTCAAACAATTAAGAAAAAAAAAATTACATACTAACAAATTACTCATTTTTTATATCATAATGAATGCCCAAAAGTTTCGCATAATTTAAAAGCAAGTTAAAATCAACAATACTTCAAATGTTTAATTATAATTATAATTGAGGTATTTAGTAGATTTATCATAAAATTGAGGAACTTAAATTTTAGATGTTTGGATGACCATTTGCTAAATTAATTTTGACTGAAATTTATTTTGCGATATTGATTTTAATAAAATTTATTTTTTTAAGTAAAATGAACGATTGATTCTTACTCTCAAAAGCAAGTTAACAATAAAACTTAATACATCGTTTTTCCAAAAAACGTAAAAGTTTCTTATAATTGTTTTAACCATAAATCAATTCTAAAATTAATCAGAAAAAAAAAATCAATTCTAAAGTTACCGTTGATTTGGATTCAAGTTCTGAATGTCGCTATCTTTCATTTTCATGTCAAATTCATATAAAAATTAAAAGTTATAAATCCTTGTTTCAATTTGAACAGATTAAAAACTCTAAACCGTATTCAGACTCAATGAATGCTCAAATATAAAATCAAATCCCATTAACTATTATTTATTTCAACTTGATTTTGGAGAATTAAGCTTAAATCCAAATGCACACAGTTTTTAATAAAATTGAACTAATAGTAAAAAATATATATAATAAACAGTTAATTTTATGCAATTGAAATAAACTTTACACTAAAATATAATTAGTAATAGAAATATAACTCTTAAAATAATATGGAATTTGAATTTTTTTAACATTGTCCGAATTTAATTCTTCACTATAACAATCTTGGACCAGATTTTACCTATTTTTTCACTGTGTTAGATTAGTAAAGAAACTTAAAACACTATCATTTGTAAATTTTAGCTTAACTTTTACAAGAATTATAGCAAAAATAATAAAATTAAATTAATCTCATTTTAGACATTATTATTAAAAATAATAATACTTTGACAACATTCTTTTAACAATATTTCAACATATTTACATGTCATTACGTGATTGATCCAAAATTACTTCAGAATCAATAATAATAATCATAAATACCATCTTATACCACAAAATGATAGTTAAAATGTTTGGAAAAATATTATTATCCTGTTATTAAAAGTGCCAGGCTCCTCTTCTTACAACCTTTGAGTGGGCCCCACAATCAGGAAACTAAGAAAGATTGAAGATTGCAGCACCCTCCACTTTTTATAATATGTTAAAGTTGTCTGCTTTTCCAACACAACCAACTATGCTTTCTGATTTGAATTTCAAATTTGAATGTACCCAGAAACAAACGGTCACATACATAAAAAAATATATAACACTAATACTAATAATGCTAATACTAACAAAGAAATCATAATAATAATGTTGTAAAGTTTGGATCTTTTGAGGTTTGGACGTTGCAGTGAAACATGGGTGACTCGACTTGTCTCATGCAGCAACCATTCTGCTATGCTTCAGGCATTTCCAATGAAGCCAACGAGGTCAGTTCATTCAGCACTCACTTCTGTTTTCCAGAATATGCATTGTTGGATTCTTAATTCTTCCAATAACTTCCATAGTTTTTAAATCTTTTTCATACTCTTTTACTTGAGCATGAATGCAGTGTGTGATACAGTAGAATGAAAGAAAAAAAGATTGCATTTTCAAAAGGGTGTTAGTTCCTGCGTTCGCTAGTGAGATTCATACAAGTTTTTAATGTTTGAAGCTTTGTATTTTGGTCTTTTGTTGGGTGCAATTGATCAAGAGGAGATTTTTCTTTTTCTATGTTGAATGAAGGTTGATCTTGAAAAAACTGTGAAACTTGTGCGTTTCAGAACAACCCAATTCATGCACTTGGGCAGTCAATTTCGTTTGGGAGGTTCATGTCAGAGTCCCTGGCATGGGAGAAGTGGTCTAGTTTCTCACACAACCGCTATGTGGAGGAAGCAGAGAGATACTCAAGACCTGGTTCTGTTGCACAGAAGAAGGCTTTCTTTGAAGCTCACTACAAGAAACTTGCTGCTCAGAAGGCTGCTGCATTGCTTGAACAAGCAAACAATGGGGCACAAAACAATGCCACTGGACCAGAAGAAGACAATGTCACTCATTCAAATGACAATGACAATGTCACTCATCAAAATGACAATGACACTGTCATTCATAATTCACAAACAAGTCCAAATTCTGAAATGGTTGTCGAGGTAGAGCAAGATGCAAAGGTTTTGACTCTTACATCTGAAAGTGTGAAGGTAGAGGGAACTGAGGCAGTGATGGAAGAAGTTGCTGTTGTAGGAAATTCAATGGAGGTTGAATTGCAAAACCAGCTTGAAGATCTTGATGATGCACAAAGGGAGCAAAATGAAACGTTTAGTGTAACTGTAGCACCAATTTTGACACCACTAGTAAAGGTTATATATGTTAATTAATATCCTGGAATGTTTTTCTTTTGAAATTTTGAGGTCATAACACTGATTTGTTATTGCAGCAGGTCTCTATCTCTGATCAGGAAGTTTTGGCTGATGTGGGCAAGAAGAAACCCCCAGTTTCTTCCTTCAAGTTGTTGTCATCAAAGGCTAATGGAAACTCCAAGTTCACCTCTACACCTGTCAAGTCCACAGCTGCTATTTCTTACAAAAAAGAAAGCATTGCTTCACCAATGAGCATAAAATCTGCAAATGGAACCTCCAAGTTCACCACTACACCTGTTAAGCCCACAACAGCTACTTCTTTCAAAAGAGATAACATTGCTTCACCAATGAGCAATAGGCCTTCCAAGTTCACCGCTACACCTATTAAGTCCACTGCTGCTATTTCTTTCAGAAGAGATAATATTGTTACACCAGTGAACAATATGCCTGTTGGATTAAGCACTGCAGACAAAAAGAGATCTACTCCAAGATCAGTTAACTTTACACCCATTAGGGAACTTAATAGGTTAACTGCATCAGTCATGAGAAAGTTTGAAAGTACCAGAGCTGGTGCTGGTCCTTCTAAGGCTTCAAAGGATAACTTTACTCCTATGAGAACTCCAACTATGGTATTTCAGCCATTTTGTCATGCTCATTCATGTTGCAATGTCTATCAAGGATGCTAAAGTGAGTCATTTTCCAATTGCAGGCTTCCAAGGAGATTCAAAAGCATTCTTCATTGACCCCATTAACTGAAAAGAAAAGGTACATTATTTTTAACATGTTTAATTATAATTCTAATGTGAAACTGTTTGATTTCAGTTTTTTCTCACTGTTTGGCATCCTTTATTGAGTATGCAAATTTGTAAAATTTTAGGAACAAAACACCTCTTGATTTATCTTCAGCACCACGCAGCCATACGGGTGGCCTTAAATGGAGCTTTCTTTCTGGAGAGTAAGTTATCTCCACTTGGAGGCTTTTGTTTCCTAAGTTATTGATTGGGAATGCAAGTACTTTTACCAGTATATTATATTCATCTTTAAGGGGCTTTTGCTTAAAAATGTATTATTTGCATGCAGAAACAGAATGAAGTCTCCACTTATATCATCCCCTTTCAGCTTGAGGACAGAAGAAAGGGCTGCCAGAAGAAAGAAGGCAAAACTAATAATAACCTTATTTTTCTCTTATATTCAGCTCATTTTGAGACTTTGGATATTAAAGTACTCATCTGTTTGTTTATCTTCATCAATTTTAGAAACTCGAAGAAAAATTCAATGCTAATGAAGCACAAAAAGTGCAGTTGCAGACCAAACACAAGGTGAATTGAATGAAACATTGTTGTGAGAATTATGTTACTTTGTTCCTTAAGTCAATTAATTATACCAAATCCTCTTATTTGCAGGACAAAACAGAGACTGAGATTATTAGAAAACTACGCCAAAGCTTTTGCTTCAAAGCAAGGCCACTACCTGATTTTTATAAGGAAAGGAAAACATCCAAGAGTGAGACAAAAAAGGTATTTTTCTCAAATTGTTAACTCTTACATTAGAACTTTCTGTGAAACTTTTACATTAGAACTTTCTGATTACTTTACTAATAGCTAAAAGTTCAAAGGTTGGCTTCCAGGAACAGCTGACACATTCTGAAATACCTAAAGATGGAAGGAAATCCACTCCTACAATGGCAGAAAGCAAAACTGATTTTCCTCCCAACAGAGCAGTATTGAAAACCAGTGGCAGCACTAAGCATTTCCAGGGAAAGAGTGGTCGCACTTTGACTCATCCTCTAACTTCAACTTCCCACATAATTCCAACTCATGAGAATGTATCACCAAATATTCAGCATTCTAGAAACTACAAATATTAACCACGTTCATTGCAAATTAACCATGGAGACTTGTAAATGTACGATGGGATTGTGTTGTATCAGATTAATTTAGACCTAATGATCATAAGTATATAGCAACATCGCTCATTACTGTTCTTCTCACATGTATTCCTTTTTCTATTTCCACCCTCACCATTGTTCAGCAATTCATTATTTTAAAATGTATTAAAAGTTTTGTAGAAGTCATATAACTGGAATGGCAAATTAGTTTATAATCACCAAAGGAAGGATATGCCGACGTTCTCCAATTCTCAGCAACAAAATGGACAAAATAAATAATGGAGCTGTTTCGATTAAATTCTTGAAAAAAAATACTCTTTTTTTATAACATTGTGCAGCAAATTTGTTGTAACAATTTATCAAGAAATATGCATGATCTTGTATACTGTGCACTATAGTCTCAAATATAAATAAGAGAAAAAAATATTTATGTCAATTAAGAAAGTTAGATTACATTATTTATTTCTAGGTTTAAGTTACTTTTTTTAAATAGATTCTTATTTTTACATTTTTTTTTCTTTTTTTCTTAAATGGATTCTTATTTTTTGAAAAACTAAAACAATTATGTGTCAGTTTATGTTTTTTTTTTTAATTTTTTAAATATTTTTTTTAATTTTTTAATTTTTTTTTAATTTAAAAAAATCACGTGTCAAGTTGACATTGTGCTACGTGGCAGTAACAGTATGACATGACACTGACAGTGTCACTTGTTACAACGTGTCATTACGTTTGTCTCAATTTAGTCCCTCTATTTTTATTTTGTATCAATTTAGTCCTATTTTTTTTTTAAATTAAAAAATCGTGTTCCTCTTTAAATTCAAACAAAATTTAATTTGTATATAAATCTTTACAAAAAGAATTATACAAATTGATAATTTTTTATTAGAAAAATAAAAAAATTACGAACTAACATATGACACATTTTTATTATTTAGGTTTAAACCATTTAGTTGTCCCTAGTTTTGGGAGGTTTTCCCATTTTGATGCCCGTCTTATTAGAATCTCCAATCGAGTCCCTATAAGTGTTAACTTCAATCAATTAAGCCATTTCCGTTAAATTTAGTTAACGAGGTTAACTTTTTTGCACAGCTGGAAGTATGGCCTGTTAATTTCTGTAAACGTGGCTTATTTAGAATTGAAACGTGACATGAATTAGAGTTGAAATTGATTGAAATTAGCACTTATGGGACTCGATTCATGTCACGTTTCAACTCTAGATAGGCCACGTTTATAGAAATTAACAGATCATCCTCCCAGCTGTGCAAAAAAGTTAATCTCGTTAACTAAATTTAACGAGAGAGACTTAATTAATTGAAATTAGCACTTATAGGGACTCAATTGGGGATTTGAATAAGACGAGGATCAAAATGGGAAAACCTCCCGAAAATAGGGACAACTAAATGGTTTAAACCTTTTATTTATGTAGTACTATTAAAAATAACTTAATTGCTTTAAAGTTTTCAAAACAAAAACTAAATTGAAACAAATACAAATAAAGAAACTCATTTAAATTTTTTTTACAAAATTAAATAATGTACTGTAAGGGTTAGGACGGACGGCCGGATAAGGAAAAGGATGATCGGCACACCACTCGAGTGGTGTGTTGTAAGGTATAGGACGAACGGCCTGAGATGGAAAGGGGTGGCCGTCATATCCCTTGAGGTAATACTTAGAAGTCCGGTACAGAGTGCTGGGACTGACAGGAAGGAAACAAGGCAAAACATGACCAAAACAGGAAATCGCCTATGACGTATACGCAATGATAAAGGAATCATGGATGGCCCTGACGGCCGGTCAGGTCCCCGAGGCAAAGTTATCAAGCATTCGAAATTAAGGTAAAGCAAAGATTAGTCTTAACGGGCTCGTGATTGGGCCATGATTAAGCTCCCTCTAATCATTGGCCCATCAGGAAAACTATAAATAGGGGTCAAAGGTAAGAGGTAGGTAGATTTTGAATGCTCATTTATTTCCCTTTCTCTTTCTATCTCTACTTTGATTAAAGAGGAACTAGAACACTGACTTGAGCGTCGGAGTATCGTTAGCAGGTACCCGAACGATTGGACAAGGAAGAACGATCAACCCAGAAAAGTAACGGAGGACCGGACGGATCGGAGTGGGAAATTGTGTAAGGAAGCTTGGACGAAATCCCGACCGGAACAAATAACAAATGAAATTATTTGACCAAAATAATATGAATGAACAAACTATAAAAAATAACATTTCAATAATACTTAATAAAGTAAATTATCTATGCAATCACATTCAAGGTCATTTTATCATAAAACACAATAGTATAAGTTATTTTGTTAGTTATTTCTTTATAAATTCCACATTAATTAGAATTTTCACATTACTTTTTTCAATTTGTTAAAAATATTTAATTCAAATATTTGTATATATTTATATACAATTACATTTTGTGGGAAGAAACAAAATTATCTAATTCTTTTTAAAAGATAAGACTAGATTGAAACAAAATAAAAATACAAAGAAATAATAAAAATACAAGAATAAATTAAGACAAGTATAATAACAAACCTGATTGTGTCACATGGGACATTGTCATTGTCACATAACACAATGTTAACTTAACACATGATTATTTTTTTTTAAATTAAAAAAACATAAAAATAAAAATAAAAATATTTAAAAAATTCAAAAAAAAACCACGAGCTAACACGTGACACATTTTTAACTGTGTTAGTGTAGAATTAACGACAAAAACCTAATTGTTTCAATTTTTAAAAGATAAAAACCCAATTAAGACAAAAAAAAAAAAAGTAAAAAACCTATTAGAAAAAATCATCAAAAATAACAACTAATTGAATAATTAAATCTTATTTGTCCTAACCACGTTTAAAAACCATCCCTTTTCCCTAAACTTCTCTTCAATGAAATTTGATATACATAAAAATGTCTTTCAAAATGAAGCCTAAATTAAATGAAGGATATTGTGCAGGTAATAATATCATTAAATACAGTGAATTATTTGAGAGCAATCATTTATGGAAACTTATGTGCTTATTTCAAAATCAGAGGGTGTCTTTCTGAATTAGTTCTTTGACTTACAAACTAACCTTTCAGGAAGATGCTGTACATCTGTCAGATAAGACTAATAATTTACATAGGCTGCCTGTTCTGCCATGGTTACACAACGGCACCTTTGGCTAATATAAACCCTTCAATTTACAATTTAAAATTTTGTCCATAAAGTTCGGAGGTCAAACTCTAGCATCTTTTGTCCATCTCTTTAATATGTACCGAGATGGAACAATCCTTATGTTCACATAGTCAAGAACTTTTAATGCATGGCAGCATAATATCCCCACGTACTCAAATTTCATACAGCTACAACTGATTGTCTCATCAGAAGAATCAAATGTAACAGAATACTCCCGTGCCTGTTCATATACGCTAACTTTATAATTATAAAATGATCTATTTTCAGTGCAATGCTTTATCACTAGATTCAAACATGCTTCATATTCTTTCTGAAATAACTCAAATATCTTTGGTGTGTATGGAGCTCTTGCATGCTTTAACGTAATGATATCCCCCAGCAACGGTGGCATACGCTGGTTCATGTCATAATTGGCTTCTAATTCCTTGTAGTGCCAATCAGTAACAACCTTAACAAGATACTTGAAAAGTGGAAGAATGTCGGAGTCATGCTTTAGGTACCTTTTCAGGTTGCCAGTAAGATTTTGTCTCAGTAGCACGCTTTCTATGTCAGCACAAAAATATTGTCTTCCATATGCTATGGCCCATCGATGTCTGCTTCCAAATATTTGTTGCAACCATTCATTTTCCCACAGATTATATTTGTCCAGGAGAGCATTCCATTCATTAACAAAATAATCCTCCTCCTCGTGATGAAAAAGGCAGCTTCTTAAATCATTTACGAAAGAATCAGATCCAGCAGAAACATGACTCAGATGCTTGAGGGCATCTTGATAGACATGCCATACACAAACTCGATGATTTGTTTGGGGTAGTATGACATTGATTGCTTCAGCTGTTACAACATCTAGATCTGTAAGTATCGTCTTTGGCTTTCTTCCAGACATTGCCTCAAGGAAAACTATAAACAGCCACTTCAAAGATTCTACAGATTCATTCTGAAGAAGTGCAACCCCAAAGATAGTCATTTGCTGGTGATTATTTATACCAAGGAATGGAACAAATGGCCAGGAGTCCTTATAGTATTTATAACTGCTATCAAAACAAACAACATCACCAAAATCAGTGTAATCTATAATCATCTTTGTATCAGCCCAGAATATATTAGTTATTTGATCATCAGCATCAAGCTGGAATGCGTAAAAGAAAGAAGGATTCTTTCTTTGCTTGATTTGGAAGTGAAGCTTAATCTTTTCAATTTCTCCCTTCATTTTGCTAGAACATTTGAAAGGTAGTTTGTATTCATGGTTGACGGGATCATAATCCAGACGAGCCTTGCAATTGGTTTCAGAGGTTGATGTAGGCAGCATATTGGATCCATCCACTATGTTCTTTTCAATTTGAGTAGCAGTTAACCCCTTTTGTTGTGATCTTAACATGTGCACTCTACATGCAGCAACAAGTTCATGATTATGCTTTTCCTCAAAGTGGGTAACATAATACATACCATCAGGTTGGCGAGAAATAACCATTTGGGCCAAACATCCAATTCTAGTATCCTTCCGAGGTTTCTTTGTGTTCATATCTTGTTTGTCCTTCTGCCGAAAACCTTCTCTGAAGCAAGTAAATCGTCGAGATGCCACAGCACCATCAATTTTACTCCTATTTACATAATCTTTTCTTACACTGAAACCTACTCGTCCAGCATATGTATTATAAAATTCATATGCATGCTCGTCTGAGTCAAATCCCATTCCCAGTTTTGGTGTCTCATCCAACCCGGATACAGTTAAGTTTGCTTCAATAGCTTGAGCAAAACTCAATTTTTTCTGTGATGGTAACATATGAGCAGTACAGGGTTTTACAAACTCATGATTGTGCTCAGTTTCAAAATGAGTGACCTGAAATTTTCCATTCGGCTGACGAGCAATAGTCATGTGTGCCAAGCAACCAGTTCTTGTTTCCTGCTGAAATTTCCTCAAGTATGTACCATTTTTGTTTGGCCGATAACCCTGTCTATGGCAGGTGTATCTTCTGGATACCACTGCACCATTTATCCTACTTTTGTTGACAAAATCCTTTCTTATGCTAAAACCTTTCAGGACAGCATACATGCTATAACATTTGTAAGCACTGTCTTCTGATTCAAACTCCATACCAATCTTTGGAGCCACATATATTTCGTCCTCGTTTTTCACATCAGTACTCGCACAGGAGTTCTCGCACAACTCTCCACTACTGACATTATCAATATGAAATTTGTCATCATGGAAAATAGTTGATGTCTGGCATTCATCATTGATTTTAATATGACTATGGTCAACAGGACAAACATTTGGACCTGTACACTCATTCTCAGTGCCAATGACCTTAATAGTGTCTTCTACAGAAGAACCACAGGGGTTCCTAGTTTGACTCTCTTGCCCCAAAACCACCACGGCAGATATTGGACATTCTTTTTCTGAATTTTCCAGGGGATGCCTTTCTATATCAGGTTCGGTACCCTCCATCAACCTGTGTTCAAAATATACACAAGGAAAACAAGTAAGTTAGAATACTGCAGCAGCAACCCAAGACAGACTGCGTAAACACGTTAATAGTGTGTTTAGGGTTGTGAAGAGGTGAGAAAAAACCAATTTTAATTTAATGGGAAGCAGCTGGTTTTGGGCTATCCACTGTGACTTTGAAGGTATCCAAATACAGAATTTCAAATTACATCAGAACAAAACATGACATACTAGGCTACAGGTTATGATGGGCAAAAAACTTGATAAGTTTTAAATCATAGTTATGAATCCTGGATAGCAGTGAGTAGCACCCAAACCCGAAAACCCAAGGGTGGAACAGATGTTATAAATATTATAATTGTTGAAAATAGTATATTATAGATGAAATAGGTATAAAATATATAATTACACAAAATGTCAGAAATTTTAAAACATCTAAAATTAAAGACAATTTTAGACTACCAAACATGGAAGACATACAAAAGAGAACACAACAAAGAACAAAGATGAAAGACATGTGTAAAGGCCAAAAGAATCTCAGACTCATAAAGAACAGAGCACTGTCGAAGGGAGAGAAGTAAATGTTGCTGCAGAAGGCATGGGTTGTCTCAAAACCAGAGAGCATCACCAAAGAATGTCAGAGATGGCAACAAAGAGCTGATATGATTCAATGAAAACCAGGGTTTCATTTCAAACCCTTTGATTCAATCAAACATCATATGGTCGCACATATGTTCATTTACATCACTTTACATTTTTCTTCTCTAGAGGGAAAAGGGTGAGAAAAAAAAGGAAAGTAAAAAATGGAACAACGTAATTATAACATGGGTTTTGACATTTGTTATTCATTAACAGATTGGACCGTGTTGATATGACTTGAATTAGGATGTGATAAGAATTCAGTGAGTTAAATACTCAGCTCAGCTGATGTATGTTTCATAAATATGAAAAATAGAATAGTACATTTGAAGGAAAAGTTATATGCGATAAAACAATATCCTTATGCAAGGTACATTCACCCAAAAAACAGCTTTACAAAAGTTGTACAATACAATAAACAATTATAATTTTAACACTCTCCTCGAGTTGGAGCATATAAATCATAAACACTGAGCTTGAAATATATAAACTCAATTCTAGGCCCTTCAAAGACTCAATGAGAATGACTACAAAATGGTCTTAGAACTGATAACTATGTTCTGTACTAATTTAAGTAGGAATAGAGACCTGATTGTTGCATGATACTGAATACCAAAACCTAAATGCTTCATTTGGAAATCTAATAATAGGGGGAAAGAAATGCAATTGAATCGGGATATTTAATGATGAAATAAAATAAAATTATAACAAATGTTAGACAGAAGAAAATACTGCGTGTTGTTGGCAATAAGACAAGATTGCAGTCTTATTACAGGAGAAGGTTTAAAAACAATAACTTAGAATATAGTTGTAAGGTAGTTTTTACATCTTAGTGTTTGCTAACCGTTAGGTTAGAACCCCTTTTTATAGGAAGTTTAGGAGGAAATGGGGGAAGTTTGACAGTGAATTGAGTTTTGCAACTAGAATAATCCAATAGGAAGGAGAGTGCTCCTCTGTATCTTTTGTTGTGCGATTGGTGAAATTAGAGGAGTTCATATTTACTTTTACTTTGTTTTCTCTGAAAATAGTGTGATTCATAACATCTATTGGGTTATTTAATGATGAAGTGAAGGAAAGTTTTCATTTCATTGTTTGGGAAATAAATGACATCAGAAGAAGATTAGTAAATAATAAGTTCATTCAATCTCATATACTCTTCCCACCCACATTACGAAGCAGGACAATATTGAAAGGGATGAGATCAGGTAGATTCCATTTTATTCCAAGCAATTTAAACTTCCAAACAATACAAACTACTGTTATTCCATCATCCCTTTCATAGTAAAACCGTTTTGGACCGTTATCCGGTGATGTTTTGACAACATTTCACTTTGCAAGACTAGAAATTCAGGAAATATAGACAAATAGAAGTTCAAAATGATACAAACAGTCACTTTAATTCATGAAAGAACCAATCCAGCAGAGGCTACTAATTGAGGAAATTAATCATAAACAATTGGGGAAAAAAGATATTACTCAAACGGCAGTGCTGAAAACTTGCACTACCCACTCTCTCAACACTCAGTTTAAGTTCATTTCATATCACAAACACAAGACGTGGAAGACTTCAATCAATCGCTTAAACATACACACACCAAATGTGAGCACTAGTGAGAGAACAACCTTTTAGGGTACCCAAAGCAATGAACGAAATCATTAATCACAAACAAACTTGAATTGGGATACGATTAGCATGAAAGAAAAAAAAAAAAAAAAGAATTAGAAAAAGAACAAAGAAGAGAAATTTGGATTCATTTAATGGCACTGAGTTAATGATTGCTTAATGATGAAAAAATTTAAGAGGAATAAAAGAGAAAGCATAGAGAGTATGAAAGAGATTGGAACCTAACCTAAAGAATTTGAAGAACAGTAGGAATTAATAGGACTTAAAATCATTCAGAGCAGTTCCTGCGGTTACCCTCAAGAAACGAACCGGAGGAAGCGAGCAATTGTTCTCTCTTGAGTTTCTTGTTTACAAGCTCAGTAAAAGTTATTACTATCTTATTATTACTATATTATTCTATATAGTCTTGATTGAATATTCTATATTATTACTATCTTTTTATGTTTAGTATTTTACATGGCTGGATTAATTACTTTGTAAAAATGATAAATAATTAATTATACTAAATTTATCAATTATTATGCTATTATAAGATCAGTTTTTCTAGTATGTGTGGCTGGTAAATTATAATAGTTGTTAAAAACTATTTGTTTTATATTAATCTGGTGAGAAAAGAATTTATATATTTATAACTTTTATACTAGTTATTTTTTCAGTTTTAACCTTCTTTTCTTACTATTTTTAATTTAAATTTTAAAGTATAACAAGCTCTAAAGTATAACTAAATAAAATATAAATAACTTTTAGTAAAAATTTTAATAAAAAAATGTGAAAGTAGAACAAATAGTAATTACTCACTCTATCTTTTTATTTTCCTTTTTTAACTGTCTTTAGCCTTTTGTATATGTATCTCACAGTAGTTCCTTGACACTATAAAACTTTTAACTTGTCGTTTAAGTTTTCATGTTTGCAATTATCGCATTTGATATCATATAGTATGCATTTTACTATAATTTAATTTGAGGATGGGGCTTTTAAATTCTTCCTAATTTACAATGAAGTTTAATTTCATTTTTAATTTTAGTTTTGGATTTCTCTCCCTTTATATATATTGTAGTGGAGATGGTTTGGGTAGACCGGTTGTAGTGGAGGCGGTTTGGATGAACCATCGGGATGACCGGTCGGGTTGGGTCAGAGAAAGGGAGGTGAGTTGTGATCAGATAATGGGTATAAATATAGAAAGACATTTATGAGTATTGAATGGAAAGTAACGGAAGAAGGGACAGCTTGAGGCAATTAAGGGACGGTTATGAATGCAGAATCTATAAATAGGGAGTCAAGGGCCAGGTAAAAGGTAAGTTTTCTGATTTTGATCACTAGTCTTGGCTAAACTCCTGTNTGACTTGAGCGTCGGAGTGTTTTCTCTGCAGGACCCCCCTGGTCAGCGGTTGGGATCACCAATCGGCGAAGCGAGTTGGACGTGCGGAACGGGTTTGGCCGGACGGTTTCGTGTCCTCAATACCGAAACATTTGGCGCCCACCGTGGGGCACGAAAGTGTGATTTACCCAAAAAACAAACACAATGGCTGAGCAGTTGCAGTTACAGGTTCTACAAGAGATGCAGAGGCAGATGCAAGAGATGAGGGCGGAGATAGCCGCTCTGCGAGCAGAACGAGAAAATGCGGTGGGAGGACCATCGGTACAGTCAGTGAATGTCCAGACAATCCATTCTGGGGATGAGGAAGCAAGCCGACAGCCTTCGGTGGAGGAGGTGGTGGGAGGTGAGGGAGCGGGAATTGGGGGAAGGGGCCAAGGGAGAGGGAATGGTCGGGGAGATGGGCTAAACGGAAGAGGTGTTGGAAGAGGGGAGGGACTGAACGGGAGAGGGAGAGGAAGAGACGGTCGGGGGAGGGGAAGAGGTGGAGGGGAAGAAAATGTAGGACGTGACCAAGAGAATCTGGAGGGGCAGAGGGAGCTGGTGGGACAGAATCAGCTATTTGAGGAAAATTTGGGGGAGGGGAACTATCTCGTTCAGGCGGAGGGATTGCATCCATTCACTAATAATGTAATGGGGGCAGTAATGCCTGAGAATAAGGTCTTCCCATGGATCGAGAAGTATGGAGGGACATCGGATCCAATGAAACACCTCCGGTCGTTCGTGGATGCCATGGCAGTTTATTCATCTAATGAGCTAGTTTGGTGTAGGGTGTTCTCCTTATCTTTAGAGGATGAAGCTTTGGATTGGTTTCATTCATTGCCATCACGGAGTATCGATGGATTTGCTACTTTGAGGCATTTATTTAGCCAACAATATGCCTCAAACCGCTCGAGAGGATTGACCTACACCGCCCTCGTGAGGATGAAACAGGGGCGTGAAGAGACGCTGAAGGGGTTCATGGAACGTTTCAACCGAACGGCTCGGCAAGTGAGGAATGTAGACCAACGGCTGATAGTGAGTGCTCTCACAACGGCACTAAGACCAGGACCCTTTGTAGATTATCTGTACGAGGAGGAACCCCAATCTATGGCTGAGTTGCAGCATAAGTTGGCCGGGTTTATACGAGTGGAAGAGGGAAGGTCTTACAGAAGTTATCAGGGCGATGAAGGGGTGTCAAGAGAAAGGTCGGGGCGTGATAGAAGAGGCGAAAAACGACCAGGAGGAGGGGAGCATAGGATGATAATAAAACGAGGGGCAGAGGTGCAGAGGGTTCAACAGTATGTACATCATACCCCTTTAAGCGCGCCACGCGTAAGGGTGTTGGAGGAGGCTTTGAGGGCCAATTTGTTATCAGTTGCACGGTCCCCTACGCCTAGGGGAGCTGATGAAAGCAAACACTGCCGGTATCACCAAAACATGGGACATTCTACTGAAGATTGTGTCACACTTAAAGATAAATTGGAAAGCTTGGTGCAGGCGGGACACTTGAGAGAGTTTGTTTAGAGAGCGAATCCTCGTTCTAGCGGACGTCATGGAAGTCAGGGAAATCGTCAACCGACCGTCCGGAGAGAGCCAGAGGTTACCGAACGGCGAGAGGATGATAGGGGTAATGAGAAGCCGCTGAGAGGGGTTATCAATACGATTTCAGGAGGCTTTGCAGGAGGAGGTCCCTCTTCGGCTGCCCGGAAGAGGCATCTGAGGAACTTGCACAACGTTAATGGAGTAGGTGTGGCGCGAAGAACTATGCCCAAAATTGTGTTTTCGGATGAAGATTTCCATGCACCTGATCCTAATCAGGATGATCCCATGGTGATAACAGCCATTATCGCTCGGTATAGTGTGGGTAAAGTGCTAGTCGACCAAGGAAGTTCGGCTAATATTTTATATTGGAAAACTTTCCAGCAGATGGACATACCTGATGGGTCCATAATGCCGTTCGGTGAGCAGATTCTGGGGTTCGCAGGGGAACGAGTAGATACAAGGGGGTATGTGGACTTAAAGGTATGCTTGGGAGCGGATGTGCAGGCTAAGGAGATGAGGGTGCGGTTCTTATTAGTAGAGGCTGAAACTTCGTATAATGTGTTGCTGGGACGGCCTTGTCTGAATGCTTTTGGGGCAATCGTATCAACCCCTCACTTAACAATGAAGTATCCTGCGGATGACGGGACGATTTGGGTGGTTAGAGCTGATCAAAAAGTGGCAAGGGAATGTTACGTGGCAGGTTTAAAGGTAAAGCCACCTGGGCACCGATCGGTTGAGTCACGATCTGAAGTCGCTATGGCGGAGTTGGACCCCAGAGAGGATACAGAGGATCGGGTGGAACCTATGGGGGAAATTCAAGCTTTTCCATTGGAAGGAGAGGATCGGGCAGCAATGGTAGGGAGGGAACTAGGGCAGGACGAGCTACAGCAGTTGGGACATTTGCTTATCCAGCACAAAGACTTGTTCGCATGGACAGCATCGGATATGCCGGGAATCCACCCGAACGTTATTTCTCATAAGCTGTCTATATTCCGGGACGCCCGACCGGTATCACAGAAGAAAAGACGATTAGGGATGGAGAAAAGAAGGGCAGCGGATGAAGAAGTAGCGAAATTAATAGAGGCTGGATTTATAAGAGAGGTGAGATATACAACTTGGTTGGCTAATGTCGTAATGGTAAAGAAGTCCAACGGCAAATGGAGAATGTGTACGGACTTTACAGATTTGAATAAAGCTTGCCCGAAGGACACTTATCCATTACCGAATATTGATGCACTAGTGGACGGGGTGTCTGGTTACGAAGTGATGAGTTTCCTGGATGCGTATTCGGGGTACAACCAAATACCCATGTACCGACCGGATTGTGAGAAGACTGCATTCATCACCGAGCGGGGAACTTTTTGTTATGAGGTAATGCCTTTTGGCTTGAAGAATGCGGGGGCTACCTATCAGAGGCTCATGGACAAGGTTTTTCAACAACAAATAGGGAGGTGTATGGAGGTGTATGTAGACGATATGGTCGTAAGGAGTCGGTCGGTAGAGGAACATTTGAAGGATTTAGCGGAGGTCTTTGAGCAAATAAGGAAGTACGAGATGCGTCTAAATCTAGTTAAGTGTACTTTTGGGGTTCGAGCTGGGAAGTTTTTGGGATTCATGTTGACATCGCGAGGTATCGAGGCCAATCCCGATAAATGCAGGGCGATCCTGGAGATGAGAAGTCCCCGAACGGTTAAGGAGGTTCAGAGGTTGGTGGGACGTTTAACCTCTTTATCTCGGTTTATTCCACATTTAGCAGAGCGCATAAAGCCAATATTGAAAGCATTGAAGAAGGCGTCTAAAGAATGTTGGGATGAGCGGAGTGAAGAGGCCTTTAGGGAGGTGAAGGCGATCCTTACGCAACCACCTGTGATGGGCCGTCCGGATGTGGGTCATGATTTGCAGGTCTTTTTAGCGACAACAGAAGAGGCTGTAAGTGCTGCGCTAGTCCAAGAAACTCCCCAGTTCAAATTGATCTACTTTGTTAGTAGAAGTCTCAAGGAAGCTGAAAAGAGATATCAATGGTTGGAAAAAGTAGCCCTGGCGTTGGTATATGCCGCTCGGCGTCTTAGGCCTTACTTCCAAGGGCATCAAGTGGTGGTCCGAACGGATTACCCAATCGCTAAGATACTACGAAAGCCGGACTTAGCGGGACGAATGACGAGCTGGTCGGTGGAATTGTCAGAGTATGGGCTGAAATTTGAGCCGAGAGGATCCATTAGGGGACAACATTTGGCGGATTTTGCGGGAGAATTGACGAGTGAGCCGGAGGTACACTGGTGGCAGTTGTCGGTTGATGGATCTTCCAATAAGCGTGGCGGAGGCGCAGGGGTGGTATTAGAAGGCCCGAACGGCATCCTGGTGGAACAATCATTGATCTTCCAATTTAAGGTGAGTAACAATCAGGCGGAATACGAAGCCTTAATAGCAGGGTTGGAGTTAGCCAAGGATTTGGGAGTAAGTTGTTTGGAGTGCCGAACTGACTCACAGCTGGTAGAAGGACAGGTTAAGGGTACATTCCAGGTGAAGGATGACCAACTTTTGCAATATTTTAATAAGGTAAAAAGATTGGAGGCAGCGTTTGCGAATTTCCGACTGCTATACGTACCCCGATCGGAGAATGAAAGAGCGGACAGGTTGGCAAAATTGGCGAGCGGGACTGCGAAGGGGGGGTTGTCGACTGTCATTAGACAGGTGGTGGTTCAACCAACAATAGAGAGTTTCTGCGTAGTTAATGGGGGGCAAGACCAAAGCTGGAAGAGTAAGGTTATCGGGATGATACATAAGTAAAGCAAGGGAGGGACGCTCGACCCGAACGATGCTAAGAAGATCACTAGGTATTGTATGGTAGGGGACGACCTTTATCGGAGGGGTTACGTCACACCCTTGCTCAAATGCTTGGAGGAAAGCGAAGCGGAGTATGTAATGAGGGAGATGCACGAGGGAGTGTGTGGAAGACATACTGGAGGAAAGGCCCTTCGGGCGAGGATTTTGCGGGCGGGATTTTTCTGGCCCTCTTTGGAAAAAGACTGCATGGCATTTACCCGTCGGTGTAAGGCCTGCCAGAAGCACGGGGGTATAATTCATGAACCGGCTGCTGAGTTGCAGGGTATTGTCTCCCCATGGCCATTTGCACAATGGGGAATGGACATTGTCGGGCCATTCCCGACCGGTAGGGCACAGATGAAATTTTTACTTGTAGCAGTTGATTACTTTACTAAGTGGGTAGAAGCCGAACCTTTGGCAAAGATTACTTCATCTCAGGTTCAGAAGTTTGTGTGGAAGATTATTTGCCGTTTTGGTCTGCCTAAGGCAATAGTGACAGATAACGGGCGGCAGTTTGTTGACAAGAAGTTGGTAGCCTTCTACAGGGAGTGGGGAATAACCCCAATCACTAGTTCTGTCGAACATCCGCAGACGAACGGACAGGCAGAAGCCATGAACAAAATTATAGTTAACGAGTTAAAGAAAAGGTTAGGAGAGGCAAAAGGCGCATGGGTGGAGGAATTACCTCAAGTACTTTGGGGATATCGTTGCTCGCCGCACGGAGCAACGGGGGAATCGCCCTTTAATCTAACGTATGGGACAGATGCGATGTTACCTGTAGAGTTCGGAGAGACTACTTTGCGAAGGAATATGGGGGAGGCGACTTCCAATGACGAGGGATTGAGAGCAAATTTAGATGTCCTTCAGGAGAGGCGAGAGGCAGCAGCCGTTCGGGTCGAAGCACAGAAGAGATTAGTGGCCCGAAGGTACAATACGAAGGTAAAACCAAGGCAATTGTTTGAAGGAGATTTGGTTTGGAGGAAAGTAGGCATAGCCAGGAAAGAAGGAAGTCATGGAAAGCTGGCAGCAAACTGGGAGGGACCGTTCAGGGTTCGAGAAAGTTTGAACAACGGAGCATACCGGTTGGAATGCCTGGACGGAAAGCCGATCGCCAATACATGGAACATATCGCATTTAAAATTTTATTTTAGTTGATTGATCTAATAAATTTGTAGTTCGAGAAGTATGAATGAAATAAAATTTTTCAGTTATCTTTGATTTTATTTAACGTAAGGAATATCAGGAAAATGATATTCTTACTTCATCGGGAAGGAAGAGTCAAGTTAAAAATGACTTGAACGGGAGGTATAAGGAGGACCGTTCGAGGAAGGTCAGGAAAATGACCTTGAAAAACTGAAGGTCAGGAAAATGACCTTTAGA
>NC_028357.1:17224956-17227694 GCF_000741045.1 Vigna radiata var. radiata
AATGACCTTGAAAAACTGAAGGTCAGGAAAATGACCTTTAGAATCTGAAGTAAGGAATATCAGGAAAATGATATTCTTACCCCATCGGGAAAGAAGAGTCAAGTCAAAAATGGCTTGAACGGGAGGCATGGCAAAGAGAAATATATACATATGTTAATTGTTAAAGGAGAGGCGGATTGAGCCATCGGTAAGCATAATACGAAGGTGATTTAATGTTCACATCGAAACACACGAAGAAATAGAATACATAACGAGTATTGTTCAAAATAAAAGAGGGAGGGGGGGGGAATAATAATAATAAAAAAAAAAAAAAAAAAAAAACAAACTGGAGGCAAACAAGCATTTAGTTCTTAGTGGTATCGAAAGTTGGCGCGACGTCGTTTGGGGCTGCTTGGTCAGAGGTCGGGGTGACTTCGTTAGAAGGTTGGGGAGAAATGTCGATGAGTTGGTCGTCCACTACGATCTTCATAATATCAAAACCCTCGTGTTGAAGGGGACACTTAAAGAAGTAGTGACATTGGGCGATACCTTGCTCGAACCCACGTTGGCGTTCCTCACATAACTCGTCCTCCAGGGTTGTAAAATCAGCCAGTGCTTTATCCCGGTCGGCTATGGCAGTAGCTTTCTCCGAAGTTAATTGTTTAATTTGATTGGAAGACTGTTGAAGATTGGTAGTTAAGGAGTCCACTGATTGCTGAAGGCGTTTCGCCTCGTTTTGGGACTCCAAGAGGGAGGCAGCAGCTCTTGCCCGATCATCTTCTGCTTGTTTGTTCGCTTTCTCGAGTTGTTCGGTAAGCAGAGCGATGTCCTTTTGGGCTTTTTCCAATTTTGTGTTGGAAATTTCAAGTTCAGACAATAAGAGAGGTTTGGTGGTCCCAACGGCGTAGTTCAGACAGACGCCAGCTCGGGAAAACAGTTCATAGGCCATGTCGTAAGCCTCTGTAGGTGTTAACTTCTTGAAAGGTTCTCGTTCCTCCGGAGTAAGATTGAACACGAGACGGTCAGATACATGGAGGTTCGGGTCAAAGGGACCGGAGGGGAGGGGGCCAGAATTTCTTTTTCTTTTTGTTGGAGAGGGAGTCTTTTCTTGGGAGGAGCGTTTTCTTCCTTTCGTCTTCGGTGCGGAGGAAATGACGATCGGTTTGGAGTCATCTACTTTGGAGGTGCTCAACGACGGAGGGGGTGCAGAGCTCGAAGGTGTTGCGACAGATGAGGAGGGAACAGTGACGTGGTGACCGCTGCGCTGATTCTTGCGGGCCAGGGCACGAGCAAAGGCTTGATGCTTTTCCATGCCGCCGAAGAAATCTACAGAGATGACATAAATTTAGCAAGTTAATAATGACCGGTCAATTCGATAAGATTACAAGAAAACTTACCGAACACCCTAGCTTGTAGAGTGTCGGACCCAATGAGTTCAATGAGTTTGCGAGAAGAGGTCTTGCGGGGTAGCTGATCGATTTGGCGGATCACTTCCAACTCATCATCAGTCATTTCAGATTCTTTCCAGGAGATCACGTGGTTGGGATGTTCGGTCCAGTATAGGGGAAAGTTGGGTGAGCCGTTAGAAAAGTATTTTGGCCGACCGGGTTCGCGAATAGCTATTTTTATAAAGTTAGTTTTGAAGTCTTTGTAGGAGGAGTTGAACGAGGTAAAGAGCTGATGATCCTTCATTGGGACGAGGGAAATCCAGCTTTTGTTAGGATGCGGTTGGGCTTTGAAGAAATAAAGGAAGGAAGCGGGGGTGGGTGTCAGTAACAAACCAGTACAGAGAACGGAAAAAGCTTGCATAAACGCCCAGCCGTTCGGGTGAAGCTGGGCAGGGCAGATGTTCAGTTTGCGGAGCACACCGCACTGAAAGTCTGAGAAGGGGAGTCTTACTCCTAAGTCCCGAAAGAGGGTGATGTACGCATAGAAGAAGTCCAGAGCGTATCCTTCCCGACCATGGCATACACGCTCATTGGATCGACACACCACCAGGGATATGTCGGTAGAATCCCGTCGAAGGTTAGACATTAGGTCCACGGATTCTAACAGCCGTATGATAGAGGAGGTGGAGATGAAGTAGGAAGGGTAGCCTCGAGCTTCGTGGGGAGCCCAATCGTAGCCTGGGATAGCGGGGGGTGGAGTAAGGCCGGTCCATTCGAGAGAGTTATCTACGTTAAATTCAACCTCATCATCGGGAGCTTCTTCCCGAACGATTTGGTTCAAAGGGGACGATGAGGAGGAAGGGGAGGAGGTGGAAGCAACCGCGTCGTCAGCGTACCCCCGACCTTCGTCTTCAAACTCATCAGAAGACCACGTTGATGAAGACATTACCTGAGAAGTGGTTGGAACGGGAAAGAGGTGGTTTGAGAGCGGGAAAAGAGAAACAGGAGCAAGGGAGCGTGAGAATGGGGAGAGGGTCCCTCCACCTTTTATAGCCGAAAAAGGAGGATAGAGAAAGAATCTGAGCCGTTGATTAGCGATTGATCCAAGGGTGGGGAAGTAGTGACTCTTCGGTGAACTGGTATGATTGATGGGTGCAAAGATCTTGACCATTGGAAAGGGAAGGATCGAATGGATGAAGTGTCGAGACGTTTCGTTGCCAGGTATTTGCAATGGGTTCAACCCCTTCGCTGTTCTCAGTGCTCGGGGCTTGGGGGGCTAGTGTAGTGGAGATGGTTTGGGTAGACCGGTTGTAGTGGAGGCGGTTTGGATGAACCATCGGGATGACCGGTCGGGTTGGGTCAGAGAAAGGG
>NC_028357.1:17228208-17235314 GCF_000741045.1 Vigna radiata var. radiata
ATATATATATATATATATATATATATATATATATAATTTTAAAACTTAACCAAAAATTTAATAATAGTCTCTTACCATAATTTTATTTTATCTTATTATTAATCTGTGAAGCATTTTTTTATCATATAGTTAGTTTTTATTTCAACAAAGAATTAATAAATAATTGTAGCAAAATACTTATGGAGTGTTCTAACTTTTTACAAATAAATATATGATGAAACATAGAAAAATACAAGATGGGGAAAGGGGGTTTTAAATTATGCTTTAAAATCTTCTCACAAAACAGTCTACTTTTGAAAGGGTTAGACAATATGTAATAATTATTAGATGCTTATGAGTTTAAAAGAACATTTAGGAAAACGTTTATAAGAGAAAACAATAATACATATATTTTTATATTGGTTCGTTGTAACAGATGTGGAACATTTGTTAGCCTTCAATGGATATCGTAATCCGTTAAAGGTTTAATGGATATCTCATATCCATTAAAACCTTTCAACGTTTTGGGTGTTTTACTCAGTTGAAGGTCGAACTGATCTCCCATCTCCCATATTTGTTGAGACCTTAGCGTTTCGTTTTCTTGTTTTCTTTAAGTTATTAATTTAATTTTATTTAGGTGGTTAATATTTGTACATTTATTTTAATTTAATATTTTCTGTAGTATTATTTATTCAACTTTTCCAAGATTTCTTTTGTTTATTTTTTACTTTTTAGTTTATTAATTTATCGATTTGTAAATTAATTTTTAAATACTTTTAAAGTTACGTAATTATATTTTAATTATATTTTAAGTAAATTATGTATTTATAATTAAATTAATTTTGTTTTATTTAATGAAATTAATTATTATTAATTTAATTAAAGTTAATTAATTTTATTTTGAATTGTTTTATTTTTAGAGGAAAACAGTTAGTTATAGGGAGAAGGAAAATAAGAGAAATTTGATTTCCGTGAAAGTGGTGGGATGTAGAGGTGCATTCATATATTGTGAGAAGGAAAAGAAGAGGAATTTGATTTAGCTAGAAGTGGTGGAGTGCGGAGGTGCATTCATATATTGGTGGAGACCATTAATGAAATGGTTGGAAGTTGGAGAAAGTTAAAATTTTTAACCACCATATTAAATATTACAGAAGGGCAAAAGAGGAATGAAGAGGTATAGAGAGCACTGTGTGGTGGTGGAGAGAGTAACGCTCACATTTCCAACCTAGGAGTCCAAATCAACTCGGCCCGCCAAGCCTGACAATGTGAAAGGCTAGTCTTGTGGGTCAGTCGAGCCAACCTGCCAGCTCGACTTCATTAAAAGAATTGGAACTCGTCCTGTGACACTTCATATTAACACAATCTAATAGTCTGGTCGATGTTTGATACAACTCGGTCAATGTTTAATACTAATTGGTCGAGGCTTGATATAATTAAGGCTAAGGTCTAATACTACTCGACCGAGGTCTAATACAACTCGACCAAGATTTGAAACAACCTAGATGATAGCTAGTTTTAGCCTGGAATCAAAGCAATACCCCGTCATAAGCCCGTTTTCATGTGAAAAATAAAAAAATTCAATCCTTTTTCATATGGTATTAGACTCTTGATGACGAAAAAAAAAAAAAAAGCCAAATAGACCAACCCGACAATCCGATAACAGGTTAGGCTAGGTTGTAAAGTTTAATCCATTTTCAATTGGTAAGCTAGTTAGTTCACTTCAACTCATTTTTGACTGACCAATAGTAAGACTTAAAGGAACCAAATTAACCCTTTTTGTGGATCTTTTGAATTTTTTAGTTATTATCCAAATAACGCTAGTCTGTAACATAAGAAACATGTAAAATTTATCGTAATAAAAGAATGATTACTATGATAATTCATTAAAATCATGATGTGAAAACACCTTAAACTATCTTAACCATTTAGTTTTGACATCTCAGTATTAATTTCATGTTACTTACTCATAAATTGCAACATGGCGAATTATTTCAAAGACATTATGATTAGACATTCAACTAAAAAACATACAAAGAAAATTGTTAAACGTTAAGTTTTAAAATTAAAATGAAAATTCAATAAAGAATTTGACTTGCTGTTAAATTATCCTGTATGATCGGTAGAAAACCATACCTAAAAAGATTAAAAATTGAAAAGTCTTAAAGTAATAAGAGATAACAAAGAATGTCTCATATATTCACAATGCATATTGTAACATCCCATAATATGTGTATAATTCATACCAAATGGAATGCAACATATTATAATAATAGAAAGCAGTTAGGAGTAGAAGATAACTGTATAGGTATAAATTACAGTCATCCAAAATAGAAGGGAAATTAAAACGACAAGTAACTCAAGTACAAAGGTCCAAGGTTTTGCAAAATATGATAAGCTAAAAAGAAATAAAACAACATGATTGCCTAAGCACTAGGTGTTGGATCTTCCTCAGCTTCCCACGCCTGCTCCAAGGGTACCGCATCACCTACTGCTCACATCCAAAGGATTGGATGATCATCGCAAGGGAGGAAGCAAACACACACAACATACAAGTGCAAGGGTGAGCTAGTTTTCAAACAAACATCATCATCAAAGTAAAATGATCTACTTTACCAAAAGCATAGATTTACATACAAGCATACAAGTTATCATGTTCATGAGCATATATTTCATAACTTAACCAAAACCAATCGTCTCAACATGCAAAGACTCATAGACACGTCCGGACATAGAATGAATGTAGAGCTGGGGCGGGTTGTGCACTTGTGATGGCCCTACTGCTTTGCAAAGCCATTGCCGAGGGGTTCCACCCGACCATACACAAGGCTAGTCCGTTACCGCAATATAGGCCTACAGTGAAAGCGCCTACCCTAGGACCTCCCACTACTCCCACCACACGCGTCGATCTTCTCTAAGTGAGAATGAAAGACCGTTGGAGCGTTAGGGATAACCCCCCATATGGAAGCCTCTCACCATTCAGTCAATACACTAATAGATCTCACCGAGAGAGCATAATTTCACAACCGAATCCAACCAATCCAATTACTTGATAATTTTCCAAGTCGTATAAATCATACACACCTTAATTTGCCACAAACAATTAGATAACCCAACCAACCACAAGTTCTAAGCAATAAACCGAACACTAGTAGCAGTGGCCGAACNANTGGGATTGAATTGGGTGCCACTAACAGACACCCTTGACAGACCGAACGGTCAAGAGAAGAGAGGACCTTCTCACTCTGACCTGCAGTGCCAAACCGAACGGTCAAGAGAAGGGATAACCTTNTCTGACCAAGGTTCCATGACCGGACGGTTTGAGAAGGAAACATCCTTCTCTCACCAAGGCTCCATGACCGAACGGTCAAGAGAAGGGGATCCTTCTCTGACCAAGGAGACCAGACCGTACGATCAAGAGAAAGGAAACCTTCTCTGACCGAAAGCACACCTAAGACAGAAATAGATCAGGATCGGACGGTTATGGGGTGAGCAAAATCCTCCCATGGCAGAAAGCAAAGCTAACCGAACGGTCAAGAGAAGGGAATACCCTCTCTGACCAAGGTAACCAGGCCGAACGGTCAAGAGAAGGGAATACCCTCTCTGACCAAGGTAACCAGGCCGAACGGTCAAGANAAGGGAATACCCTGTCTGACCAAGGTAACCAGGCCGAACGGTCAAGAGAAGAAGGAATCTTCTCAGTGTGCTTGAATACTTTTTTCTTAATATTAAATATATTTAGGAATTTAAGTGCTATCAAGAATATTTATAATGCACTCTAGTTTTTAATTTAAAATGTACAACAGTTTTTAATTTAAAATGTACAACAATTATTAAAAATAAAGTATAGAATACATTCAAAAAGTCATTAAAATTAAATAACAATGAAGTTCGAACTTTTAATCTTTTAAGATATTTATATCGTAATTACTTTTATTTATAATCACCTACATTTAAATTTTTTCATAAATTTTTATTTTGTCCTTAATTTATAATTATTTTAAATATTTACAACACTTTGAAGTAGAGAGTGAAGTTGACGATAGTGATTAATAATAACTACTAAAGTGAGAAATTTATGATGATTTTGAAGTAGATAGCTCGTTATGATTCGTAACTATTAAAGTACATCTTTATGAAAGTTGTTTTGAGTTACTGAATTTTTGCGACGGAAAAGTATGCAGAATTTTTATTGATTTTTTCATAAATTTTCATTTTTTCTTTAATTTATAATTATTTTAAATATAAAAACACTGAAAACTTAGCAATAAAAAACTTCTATGGATTCTAAAAGAGGGAAAAATATATTCTTTATCTTAAAAAACAATAAAAATTAATCATTATAAATTTCGAAACATAAATGATTAACAAAAAATTTCTTTAGAATTTTGAAAGAGTGAAAAATATTTTTTATTTTAAAAATATAAAAAAAATTAGTTATTATAAATTTTTAAATTAACCATTACAAACTTTTAATCTTTTAAGATATTTTTATCATAATTACTTTTATTTATAATACTTATCTTTTAACTCTTTTTCATAAGTTTTCATTTTTTTCCTTAATTTATAATTGTTTTAAACTTATATAACACGGAAAAATTTAATTATAAAATAATAAAAAATTAGTCATTATATATTCATAATTCTTAAAGTGTGAAGTTGATGATAATTCTGAACAAGATAACAAAGTTGTCTATAGTCATGAAATAGATGTTTAATTATGAATCATAATTACTAATGTTAGAAGTTAATGATGGTTCTGAGTATGAATCTTAACTACTAAACTATATCGGTAATATCTGGGAAAAATAAGGATCTTAAAAATAAAGTAATATTGAAACTTTGATATTTTTATTTGAAAATTAGTATTATTTTGTGTACACTTTTATTACAACATAATTGTTAGCTTCTTTTTACTTAGCTGCACTAACATTTGATCAACCACTACTGCACTAAAATTGAAAACTTAAATATTTATTTATTCACACCAAAATTTAGTTCAAATCAAGCTGAAATTTATTGTTCAAAAGAACCAAAAATCTATAAGACTAAAATTCTACTAAAAATTCATCAAAAAGTTAGAAATTAACTTGTTTTTGGAATGTTAGAAATTTATTCTATAAAAACCAAATATGTGCTAAAACTAAGAAATAAGAACAATCTAAAACCCAAGGACGCAATCTTAACCTATAAAAGCTCTACAAAATCAGAACTCATCAAATATAAAATTCATTTAAAAATAAAGTTACGGCCATTTTATATTTTTCAAGGTTTTGTCAAATAGTTGCAACATTAACTATTCCAAACAAATTAAAAAATATAATTCGTCTCAATTGACAGGTATATATTGGGATGTAATTTTCAGCCATTCTTTTTTCATAAACAGCCAAAACATCAACTAATAAAGAAAATCCAAGTTGCCAGGAAATAATCTCTTCATAGCATTATTCATTAAATTTTTGGTCGAGGAAAGTTAAACAGTGAATGAACCTCAAATAAGTTATCAATGCATACCACTCTGTACAAGAAGAACTAATTGTTTCTGAAAACCCCCCAATGATTTGCAAATATCTTGCCAAATGTATTAACACGCACCATCTTAAAAGAATGTAAGTGTAACACTACATTTAAGATACTACTTGTAATTAATTAATTTAAGACTAAAATGACTCTTGATACTATCATGAAATAATAAAAAATCGGAAACCTTATTTCATTGTTGTGAACTACATTAAAATAATGCAAAAATGATAAATAATCCAATTACAAATTATAATAATATTTGAAAATTTCAAAATTGAACTATATTATTGCCTCAAAAATATTTTAAAAATCTTCTATAGGATTTTCTCACGCGTCTTCGCTTTTAACAGCACCAGCATCATATGTAACATCATCATCTGCTTCCTATAACGACACATATTATACTATCATTACACAAACATAAACAAATCAGAATAAACTGACCCGAAAACAAGACAAGATAATAAGCAACAACTCACCCACACTACTCACTCATTCTTTCCAATCCATGAAATCACATCACATTCATAAAACACAATAACTCATACCCACCAAATGATACTAAACAACATCACACGAAATCACATCACCACAACCAATATTGCTTAAACCCAAAGCTTTACAGTCAAGATCGTTTTCCCATGTTTTCATAAGCCTTACCAGTATCAACTCTGATTAAGCTCAAAACAAAACAACCCCGTTTTATCTTGGCTTACCAAAGCCTTGGATGAAAAAGAACAAAATCTAAATTTACAAATTACATAGAGCAACCAATTCCTCGTGGCAGCACTCTCAAACAACTTAGCAGGTATCAAAATCGCATAGAAACAGACCAATCACTCATACAGACAATTAAACAACACGGTACTGACCTTCAAATCATGAAACAACACGACATAGTTCCCTGATATCGTAATACTCCCGCATACAATTGATTTACGTGAAAAAAGATAAATTGATATACCCATGCCAAAACTCCTGACAGCATATAGTACCATCACAGGAAAAATAAAGATCCTCAATCATGCACCGCAACCCATCATCAATAGCAGATTTATTGTGCACCCGAGCTCTCACATACCTTTAATTCCGTAGTAATCATCCTTTATTATTTTAAAAACCAACTCCATCATTACAACCTTTTCCAGATACTTATTTTTCTTTGGTCTTATAATAACACCATCTTCTACATTGAACTCTTACTGTTCACTGCTTCCTTCAGCATTCGCCCTAATGCAAATGCCAGAGGAGGAGGCACAGCATTACCAATCTGTCTGTGCTTGTGAATGATATTGCGAGAAAATTTATAGCTATCTGGAAAGCCCTGCATTCATTATAGATGAAAATATTCTTAGCTATGAAGATTATACCAAATTAGGAGATGCCTACCTGTTGCTAAGGCAAAGATAATAAGAACTATACTTTTGTAATTAGGTTGTACGGTAGTATATCTCCAGCGGCCAGAAGAACCGAACGGCCATAATGGGCCAACAGCCCACCATAGCACCATATTGGGCTCAAGGCCCAATGTCAGTGTAAATGGTATCCACAAAAATATATCATCCAGATATACTTTAAATATATCTACCAGATATATCCTAACAGAA
>NC_028357.1:17235574-17238244 GCF_000741045.1 Vigna radiata var. radiata
ACGTACGTTCGGAAATCAGAAGAAGCGGGCGGAAAGACAGAAGACGACGTCATCGAGGTTAGTCCTTCGGTCCCAGTAAATTTATACCGAAACATTTTGGCGCCCACCGTGGGGCCGAGTGACAAACCCAAATGGTGACCACGAGGAGCATGGAGGAACAACAAAACACCAGAAAGATGATCAGAAACAAAGACGAGCGTTCGGTCTCAACATCACTACTCCATATCAACATCAAGAAATTTCACTAAAGCGAAGATTACACAACATGGGTTATCATCTCTACATAGAGCATCATCAACAAGATAAGTGATTCTGACATATGAATATCTCATATGAAAATAAAACAACAAAATATCTGTTAGAATATATGATAACCGAAATATAATACATGGCATATGATATCTTAAAAATATATATTATAGATATATACGCAACATATGCTGACACGCGTCATATGATAAGTATTATGTGTTGTTGCAATTTTTAAATTTTCTAATATGATATAACATATAACTATAAATGTAAATATGGTTATATAATGCTCGTAACCGAAACGCTTTGCAAATGGAAAATTTGCTATCCTTATATTATTTTAAAACAATAATAACAGCATTTGATTTATGCAACGGAGCTTTGGAAGGATAATCTCTTTCTCCTAAAACCTTAATAAAATAATAAGATTTTCATAATGAAAATATATTATAATAATATATTATGAAAAGATGATGGGAGGAATGCCTGTCCCACGGCCCCTCCAACCTCTGGAAGTAGTTGACTACTTTGTTAACCGTTGCAGGAAAATCAGCCATCTTGTATCTTGACTGCCATTGTAGGCCAAGGGTGAAATTCTCCCCTGGCAAATCGAGAGGGTTCTTCATGAAAAGAATTTATCCTGCCCTTTTCCTGCGACGTAAGTTAGGCGTCCTCTTCCCGAACGGCATCTCACTCGTAATCAAAACATGACCGACCAAGGGAGTAGCTCTCTTCCTTCATCAGACAACACGTCGTCGTCACGGCTGGACACCACCATTCTATTTCAAAAACAGAGAGAAAAACAATGGCACCATCGTTGTAAAGACAAAGTGTCCCTCCCGTGAGAGATACAGGTTACGGAGCACATGAAATCAAGAAGGTTCCTCGAATTTTGATAAAGGGAAAAGTGGATGACCGCAGTGGAAGACGCTCAGGCCACCTACTGCATCACCAGCGGTTTCTCTGTCGTTGCCTCAAGGCTAGTTTTACCCAACACCAACTTCACACTTGATTATTGCCAACTCATCGCCGACACCGACAACGGTTACGGCAACGCCATGAATCACAAATTCCAAAGGACCGTTAAGGGATTTCGTCTCCATCGCCCTTGCCTTCGAGTGTGGAATCCCTTGTGAGATAACCCGACCTCCCTCGTGCAGCCGTGGCAGCCAGTGATCCCACCGCTAACACCCCTCTCGGCTCGCGCCTCTTGCCGACGACGTTGTTCGCCCCATCGTTGATGCCGCCAGGATTTGATCCCGCCGTTGAAAAGCCTGAGTTCGACGACCTCCAGGGAATGCTTTCTATGTTCTCTCTCTTTCGTCAAATAGATGAAATATACGCCACCGGTGATCGCCGCCACCACTAAAAGACCCAAAACAGTAGAGCTTTGTAAAGTAGCACACGAGAAACAGGGAAAACCTAAAGCCCATTCTTCATCAGCTGCAGCAGCGATTTGCTTCCAAAGAGACTGACCCGCCGTGCGCCCCGCTGTCTGCGACGTCGCCTGTACCGGAGGTACCACCACCCCTTGCGGCATTCTTCACTCCGTGCACAAGACATCATATGCGCTGTCGCAGTGAAAACTCAAGTCAGCTTACGAAAGAAAAAATAGCCAGCTCCCAAATCGGGAAATACCGCGGTCAAGACTTCCTTCCGAGCCTCCCTTCTCACATCCAGCCAGCTTTCGTACAACACTTTTGAAGCGTCAAGATGTACAACACTTTTGAAGCGTCAAGATGCTTCAGGAGGGACAGCCCTTTGGTTACATATATGAGCATTTTAACAATAAAGAATGTAGATTTAAGCCGTGACGACAAGAAAAGAAAAGTGATATAAACTCTCAAAAAGCTTCAATACAAAATCATAAAAACTGCAGCATTCTGGAAGTCGCCATATATGCATTCAGGCATTTGAAAATTACCATCATTATATTCCATAATATATTATTATAACGTGTTATTATGCAGGTTTTAATTCGGATACAGGACTAAAGAAAACATCCTTTCCATACTCGTTGGATATCTTCAACTAAGTCTATGGTCTTAAACGTTTACTTTATCACGTGATGAGTAAAATGAGAAATTCTTTTCTACAGAAGGACATATCATGGACGTATATCGGTCTCTAAAAGCATTTACAAGATCATTAGCTATATCTTAACCAAAGGATAACAAGCCTTTAAAGCAGTCACAAACTCATCCGTGACACCTTGACATGAATTTTGATCTCCAAGCAATCAGTTGAGGATCAACCAAATTCTACTTTCTTAGCCGATCGGTCGCAATTATACCTTTGATATTATGTTACAAGACTCTAAAGAGATTATTAAAGCCGTTAAATCTCAACCGACCGGTCTCAATTATATCTTCAATATTATATCTCTTGCAGAAGCGATTGCTAAAGCAGTTATAATCT
>NC_028357.1:17240146-17244149 GCF_000741045.1 Vigna radiata var. radiata
ACGTACGTTCGGAAATCAGAAGAAGCGGGCGGAAAGACAGAAGACGACGTCATCGAGGTTAGTCCTTCGGTCCCAGTAAATTTATACCGAAACATAGGTATTAAGGATTATTATGCTCACTAGTTAATTTCTAGACATTTCTATTAAAACTTAACGAAAATTATCCGTAACAATTCAAAACTAACACAAATTTGAATTTGTTAGGATCCCACTTCTTATCAAAACTAGACTTGTGAACTTACTTGAGATCGAGCACACTCACGAACAGTAACAATCCTATCTTGGTCAGGGTGGAAGCACATTCCAACCTTCCCCATTGGCTGAGGGTCTGTAATGGAAGTTGGGAAATTCCCTTGCCAANCCAACCTACCAAATAGTCCCTTCCATTGATTGTGTCGCTTAGCCGTGTTGGGCAAGCACCATGGTATCAAATCAACAACTTGTCCATTAGACAATGTTACCTTCATTTCATTAGGTTTCACAAATTAGAAAGTTCACAAATTGTTATGGTAAAAGTTCACAAGAATTTAGCTCAACCTTTTCCTCTAGAAGATCACGCCAATCAGCACCTGGCATCTTGGGAATTTTCTGGCATCGAATCAAGTTCAATTCGTTCATCTCCTTGGAAATATGATCAGTCAAGACAACCATTTCACAACGAATCTTCTTTTGAAACTGTTTTGGATGGGAACCAAGACACTAATCGCCTATGGATTACGATGACACGCTAGACTTCTTTAATCGAGTGTTTCTGGATTCTTATCTCTCTTTACTTGAACGGCTGCAACCTGCACGTTAGCACTCCGACGATCAAGTCAGCAGGGTTACAGCTATGATATCAAAGTAATGAGTAAAAATCCAACCCCTTACCTGACTGCTTACTCTCCTATTTATAGGTGATAAGTTTGGATATGGACGGTAAGATATGGGTTGTAATTGCCTGCATAGTGGCCCATGATCCATGAGATTTTCCTGCAACTGTCCGTGTTCAGAGGTCCATGATCCCATGGAACTCGCCCCACAACGCGACTGCTGATCACATGCCCTGGTATTTCGGCGGGACTTTCGCCCTAATTTGTGCTCACATCTCCATATTTCAGCGTTGCATCACTTTTTCTGTTATGGCAGACTCCTTTCTCATGCCCCGATCATACTGTCGACTGTCCCGACCATCCCGTCGGTGTGACCGATCTTCTCAGCTATTCTAACTCTTTCATTGCTAACGCCCTCCTCTTGCTAACGCCCTCTCCTACCGCACTAGGGAACCCGATCACATTGCCGGTATGATCGATCATACTACCGGTGTGACCGATCACTCCAATATGTCCGGTTACCCTATCGTACATAGGCCCCCCAAGCCCCAAGCGTTTGCAAAACGCGAAGGGGTTTACAAGTTTTGGCTTCCCGCTAACATTTGAATTTGAAACTGCAAACCACCAGAGCCCTACGATGAGCATGAGACCAACGGTCTAGATTGATTCGTCAGTTTTCTGCATAGAAATTCGAACCGTCGTAAGCTTAGCACCGTCAGATCATACTGTCATGAACGGCTGGGATTGGAGCTCGAAACCGCTTTTTGCGGCTATAAATAGCGAGGTGGTCCCTGCCCATTTGTGTGCTTCTGCGTTGCTCTGCTCGCGCTTCCCGACCCAACTCTCTGTCAGCTCGATCGTCCTTCCAGGTACATGTCTCTATCTTCTCAATCATCTAATAGGTCTAGGAGGGAAGGGCGGGGGTATGATGATGATGGGGGAAGCACCCCTTCGTCATCTGGGTCTACTTCCGATACTTCTTCCCGTTCGTCCGGGAATAGCGTAGCTTTTAATTATGACAATTCACGTATGTGGACATCCGTCCTTCCTCCGCCCGTAGTACAAGGATACGACTGGGCTCCTCATGAGGTTAAGAACTATACTCCATACTTTATTTCTACCGCCTCCCTTAGGCATTTGCTAGAGAAAGTAAATATCTTAGGTACTCTTAGGGACATAGATGATTACACATTCGTAGTTTGCTGAACTAATGAGCGAGCCTGTCATGGTCGAGAGGGTTTTCCGACCGACTTCTTCTATGCATATATTACCTTATTTCGCGATCTGGGCGTTAGGTTACCCTTTTCTGAGTTTCAAATGGGAGTGTTGAGAGAGCTGAACATTAGTCCCGTTTAGCTTCAGCCGAACGGATGGGCTGTCATGCAAGCCTTCAGCGTGTTGTGTGATGGCCTGGTACTCACACCAACCCCGAAATCTTTTCTTCATTTCTTTCGTGCTTTACCCAACCCCAACCCATCCTGGATATCTTTAATTCCTGCAAAGGATAAACAATTATTTTCTCCTTTCAATTCCTCATATAAGGAATTTAAGTCCAACTTCTGCAAAATAGCCATCCGAGATACCGGTCGGTCAAAATACTTTTTTGACAATGGCCAACCAAAATTCCCATTNTATTGGACCGAAAATCCCAACAGAGTAGACTCCTGGCCGAAAACAGATATGACCGAAGCTGAACTGGATGTGATAAGCCAAGTTGACTTATTACCAAGGAAGACCTCGTCCCGTAGATTAATTGAACTGATCGGGACAGATGACGACACCTTAAGGAGTAGAGTATTCGGTAAGATTATGTACCATTCCTATGACCGAACGGTTCTTATTAACTTGTCTAAATTGCCTTCTGTATTGCAGATTTGTTCAGCGGGATGGAACAACATGAAGCTTTTGCGCGCCTGATGGCCCGTAAGAAAAAATTGGTGAAGGCTGGAGAAGGAACATCAATGGCTTCACCTGTCGGTGGATCAACTGGAGGTGTTCCTCCTATTACCGATCTTGAAGCTGTGGAAGATGTGAAGGTGGTTCAACCACCCCCGAAAAAGACCAAGCAGAAAAGGAAAGCAAGTGAAAAAACTCCCTCTCCCCCGAAAAGACAAAAGGTGAAGGGTCCCTTGCTGACCGGCCCATTAGACCCGAAAGTGCATGTAGCCGATCGGGTTCAGTTCAACCTGAGCCCTGAAGAACGAGCCCCCTTCAAAAACATGACCCCCAGTGAAGCGTACAACATGGGTTACGAGCTTATGATGCGCGCAGGCGTGTGCATGAATTACGCTGCTGGGACCACTAAGCCTTTACTAGTGGTCGAATTGGAAGCCGCAAATCAGAAAGTGGCTGATCTAAAGAAAGATAACGATGCTCTGACCGCCCGTGTGGAAGAACTAACTAAATCTGCTGAGGATGCTCGGGCTAAAGCTAAGACTGCCTTGGAGAATTCTCAGAAGGAAATATCATCCTTGCGCTCGTCCATTGATACACCGGAAGCTACTGTGAAAAAGGTTAAGACAACCAATGCTGAACTGCTGAAGGATAAGGATGCTGTTACTGTTGAGCGAGACCTCTTGTTGGCAGAGAAAGCGTCTTTGGAAGACCAAGTTTGTCAAGAGCGTGAATTAGGGTTTCAGCAAGGAATAGGGCAATGTCACCACTTTTTCAACACTCCACTTGAGCATCCAGATTTTGACATAATGAAGGTGTTAGTGAATGGGGCTCTCGTTGACCTTTGCGGTTCGGCTTCTCCGGCTAACGAACAGACTCCACCCGACCAGTCAATTGTTGCACCTGACAACACTAAGCCCCTTTAAGCAAATGTTTTAAGTACTGCTGTAAAAAACTCTGTTACCTTGACCGTGTGTACGTCTTTTGTATGGATCGTAACTGTCAGTAGTTAAGTACTTGAACAATTGTGTGCGATTGCGTTTTGTATGAAGTACCATGTTGCCTTCTATGTTACTCTATTTGCTACTGCTTTGTTATTCGGTTGTCGAGATTTAGGAATTGCTAAGTATGAATGAAAGTAACTTAGCTGATTTTCGTAAATTTCTCTTTTCTTCTCGCCCGATCGGGGACCAATTATATGAATTACAAACAATGAAGTTAATTATCTAACTTCACCCGTTCCCCCCTTCGGATCACCCGATCGGAAGTCAATTATCTGACTTACAAACAATGAAGTT
>NC_028357.1:17244709-17250854 GCF_000741045.1 Vigna radiata var. radiata
ACAATGAAGTTAATTATCTAACTTCACCCGTTCCCTCCTTCAGATCACCCGATCGGAAGTCAATTATCTGACTTACAAACAATGAAGTTAATTATTTAACTTCACCCGTTCCCCCCTTCGGATCACCCGATCAGAATTTCAAAATTATAAAATAGTGGAAAGATTGCCTTTATTCAAGAGAAGATGTCCCTCATGGGATACTTACATGAAAATTAACTAAAATAAAATTTCAAGTGGGAAATGTTCCAGGTGTTGGGAACAACTTTGCCACTTAAGGTTTCCAACCAGTAGGCTTCGTTATGCAGACTTTCCTTTATTTTGAAGGGGCCTTCCCAATTGGCTGATAGTTTCCCATGCGTAGGGTCTTTCCTGGCCTCTCCCGTTCGTCTCCATACCAAATCTCCCTCAATAAACTGCCTAGGCTTAACCTTGGTGTTGTAACGTCGGGCAATGAGTCTTTTGTGGGCCTCGAGTTGAACGGCCGCCATATGTCGCCTCTCGGGGAGAATATCAAGATTACTCCTGAGGTGTTCTTCATTTTGTTCCAAGTTATCAATATTTCTTCGTAATGCATTCTCTCCGACCTCGACCGGTAACATTGCATCCGACCCATAAGTAAGGTTAAATGGCGACTCTCCGGTGGCACTATGCGGGGAGCATCGATATCCCCACAGTACTTGTTGCAACTCGTCCACCCATGCTCCCTTGGCTTCTCCTAGCTTTTTCTTTAACTCTTGAACGATAACCTTATTCATGGCTTCAGCTTGGCCGTTCGTTTGGGGATGCTCAACCGAGCTGGTCAGAGGGGTATGACCGATCATACTACCGGTGTGACCGATCACTCCAATATGTCTGGTTACCCTATCGTACAGAAACCATGATACAGGATCGTTTTGATATTGCACAACATAAAACAAAGGCAAACAGTGAATGAAAATTTAAGAGTGGAGGAATATGTGACATATCTTTCCTATTTTACATACCTCCATGTTTCCTTTTAAGGCTCCATTGCCCACAGCTGGGAGATCACCAATGGTATCTGTACCAGGAAGGGCGCCCGGCCTCATAATTCGGACAGGACACCCGAACGGTTAGCCTACCAATCCATAACCGAGGCAGCTCGTATTAACAACGGAATAACGTCCGGGCGGTTTGGACGGACGGTCTACAAGGAAATATCAAGCCAATAATCAACATCATACTAAACAAGATTAAGGACGATTGGGCCCAATCTTGGGCCGTGATTAGTAAAAGGTAATCCTTGGNCCATCTGGAAAGCTATAAATAGAGGTCAAAGGTAACAGTAGGTAAGATTATTAATGGTGCATTTATGCTGCCAGACAATTTTCTCTCTCTATCTCTATAAATAAGAGCGAGGACTGACTTGAGCGTCGGAGTGCTTTTAACAGGTACCCGGACGGACGAGACGGATAGTGAGGAACCAAAGACAGTGGACGGTCGGAGTATCAAATTGTAGAGGAAGACCCCGTTTATCCGAAACATTTTGGCGCCCACCGTGGGGCCGGAGGATTATACCCAATGGTGACCACGAGAAACACTAACACCGAAGAACAGGCGGACATGTTGAGAATGATGGAGTAGAGGATGATGGAAATGCAACGTAAGCATGAGGAGGAGATGGCCGCCGTAAGGGCGGAGTGTCTGGCTCAGATTGCGAAAAGTAAGGACGGAGGCGACAAAGGTGAGCAGGGAGAGGGAGCGGGAGAGAAACGAACACCGTTAGAAGGGGAGAATAGCAGTGCTCATGTGTCCGGAAAAGAGGAAAAGGGGAATAAGGATAGTCAATCGTTGGTTAAGGTGGAGGAGACGACCACTTTGGTACCATTCGTGCGGGAAATCATGAAAGTGCACATATCGGAACAGTTCGTGCCTCCTCAGTTCAAAATGTATGATGGGACGTCCGACCCTATCGCCCATGTGAAGTCATTTATCAACGCCATGACCTTCCGGACCGGCTGTGACGCCGTTTGGTGCAGGGCATTTCCTTTATCCCTGGAAGGAGAGGCCTTGGAGTGGTTTAATTCGTTGCCAATCAACTCCATTGTGAATTTTAAGAGCTTGGGAGAAATGTTCAAGAAACAGTTTGCCGCGTGCAATGCAGATGATATGACGGTGGTAGACCTGATGAACCTGAAGCAGGGCAAGGAAGAGGCACTGAAATCTTTCATGGACCGATATCAGAAAACGGTCCGCAGGGTCAAGGGGCTAAATTTAGAATTAGCCCTTCAATATGTAATGCCGGCACTGAGGCCCGGCCCTTTCAAGGATAGTATATGTCGAAATCCCCCTAGTACAATGGAGGAGTTGAGAAAACGGGCGGCAGACGAGGCCCGGGTAGAAAATATGAAGCAAAACTACAGAAAGGAGCAGCAGGAGGCCAAGGCCGAGAAAACAGATAATAGGAAAGGAGAAGGCCAGAGCAGGCCGGCCGGACCTCGACTTCGCGAGGGACCAAGGGGTCCCAAGTTCCCGCAATATACCCCTCTCAACGCTTCCCGAGCGCGGATATTGCAGGAGGCGCTGAGCGCCCAGATTTTACCAGCACCTCAGAAAAGGCCAACCCCTCAGGGAGCGGATCTGAGTAAACGGTGCCTTTATCACCAAAACTTTGGACATGACACAGAAGACTGCCTGACTCTGAGAGATAAAATTGAGGAGTTAATCCGAATGGGACAATTGCAACAATACGTTAAAAGGGACGTTCGCCGGTCGGAGGGAGCGTCTCGGAGAGAGACAGCGAGGCCTAGGAGTCCCCCTAGGGAGCGAAAGAGGAATGAAGAGCATAGATATGGCCGAACGCCTGAGAGGCGAAGGACAGACCGGAGAAGCCGAAGTCGCAGCCGAGACGAAGGGCAGAGGCGGCCTTTGAGGGGAATGATTAACACTATCTCCGGGGGCTTCGCCGGAGGAGGGCACACCTCTTCCGCCCGGAAAAGGAGTATCCGGGCTTTGAAAGCCGTGCATGCTGTGGACGTTCAGAAAAGAACCATGCCGCCGATCACGTTCACGGATGAAGACTTCCACGCCCCGGATCCAGACCAAGACGATCCTATGGTTATCAACGTGGAAATAGCCCGCTACGGAATAGGCCGGGTCTTGGTGGATCAGGGAAGCTCGGTCAATATACTATATTGGAAAACCTTCCTGCAGATGGACATGTCGGAGGACCTAATCGTCCCGTATAATGAGCAAATAGTGGGTTTCGCAGGGGAGCGGGTAGATACGAGGGGTTACGTCGACTTGCAAACTCGTTTGGGTACCGGACGGGAAGATGAAGAGATGAAGATAAGATACTTGTTAGTAGAAGCGAACACGGCCTACAATGTCCTTTTAGGACGGCCGTGCCTGAATGCCTTCGGGGCCATAGTGTCAACACCGCACCTCACCTTAAAATACCCAAACCACCGGGGATTAATTTGCACTATACGGGCAAACCAGAAAACCGCCCGAGAATGCTACGCCGTCGGACTACGGATGTATCCACAGGAAAATCGGAGGAAAATGTCTAGATCCGAGGTCGCCATGACCGACCTAGACCCGAGGACTAATACGGAGGACCGCCTGGAACCCCTGGGAGAAACACAACCGGTCATGATCGGTCGAGACCCCTCACAAACTACATCTATCGCTACGGGCATGGCGGACGCCACAGAGAAGCAGTTGAGAACCCTCTTATGGCGAAACCGGGACCTCTTTGCGTGGACGGCGGCGGACATGCCAGGAATCCATCCGTCCGTAGCGTCCCACAAGTTACCCTTGGTAAGGAACGCCCGACCAGTAGCACAAAAGAAGCGACGGATGGGAGAAGAGAAGAGGAAAGCGGTTAATGAGGAAGCCGCGAAGTTATGCGAAGCCGGCTTCATCAAAGAAATAACATACACCACGTGGTTAGCTAATATGGTAATGGTAAAAAAACCGAACGGCAAATGGAGGATGTGTACAGATTACACGGATCTGAACAAGGCATGCCCCAAAGATTCATACCCGCTCCCAAGCATTGATGCGTTGGTTGATGGAGCTTCAGGGCACCGGATGTTGAGTTTCTTAGACGCGTATTCCGGATATAACCAGATCCCCATGTACGCGCCGGACCGCGAGAAAACTGCTTTCATGACGGAGAAGGCTAACTACTGCTATGAAGTGATGCCATTCGGCTTGAAGAACGCTGGGGCTACCTACCAGCGGCTAATGGACAGAGTCTTCTCCGAACAAATAGGGCGATGCATGGATGTTTACATAGATGACATGGTAGTTCGATCATCTGATGAGGCCGGACATTTGCAGGACCTGGGAGAGGTATTCGGCCAAATCAGAAGGTATAACATGCGACTAAACACGGCGAAATGTACCTTCGGTGTGGCTGGAGGGAAATTCTTAGGATTTATGCTCACTTCCCGGGGAATCGAGGCCAACCCCGACAAGTGCGACGCGGTGCTAAAAATGGCGAGTCCGGGCACGCTCAAGGACGTGCAGCGACTGGTCGGTCGGTTGACAGCACTGTCACGTTTTGTTCCAAAGCTGGCCGAATTAATCCGACCGATCGTCAAAAAGATGAAGAAGGACATCTCGGGAAAATGGGACGCGGAGTGCGAGGAAGCGTTCCTGAAGGTGAAAGAAATTTTGATGAACCCTCCCGTCATGAATAAACCGATATCGGGCTACGACCTGCAAATATACTTAGGAGTGTCCGATACAGCGATCAGTGCGGTCTTGACGCAGGAAGAACCTTCCCCAAAGCTCATATATTTCATTAGCCGCACGCTCCACGAGACGGAGGCCCGTTATCAACAGGTAGAGAAGGTGGCTCTGGCACTCCTCCATGCATCCCGCCGGCTCCGCCCATATTTCTAGGGCTACCAGGTGGTCGTTAGAACAAATCACCCGGTGGCTAAGGTGCTCAGGAAACCCGATTTGGCCGGACGAATGGTGGGATGGGCCGTGGAACTATCAGAGTTCGGCTTATGATATGAACCAAGAGGTTCCATCAAGGGTCAACATCTCGCTGATTTTGCGGCCGAAGTGCCTGTGGTCGGAATCGATCAGTGGATCCTTTACGTCGATGGGGCCTCCGGACGACAGGCCAGTGGGGCCGGAGTAGTGTTAGAAGGGCCAAATGGATTTTTGCTCGAATACGCTCTGGTGTTTAAGTTCAAAGCATCCAACAATCAAGCTGAATATGAGGCTCTGGTGGCTGGATTAGGTCTCTCCAAAGACATGGGGGCACGAAACCTGATATGCCGGACGGATTCGAAATTGGTCGTCGGGCAGATGAAGGGAGAGTACCAGGTCAAGGAGGATCACCTGCTGAAATACTTTCACCGCGCGGCATCCCTGGTAGCGTCATTCGAAAAAGTTGAAATCCAACATATTCCCCGGGAGCAGAATACGAGGGCCGACATGTTGTCAAAGCTCAGTTCCGGAAAAGAAAAAGGCCAGCTGACGACGGTTATCCGGCAGATATTGCTTCAGCCATCCGTGGAATGCTACACCATCGCTTCGGCCACTCATGACTGGCGCGATGAAGTTCGGAAATTGATAAAGAAACAGGAGGATGGACAATCAGTAGGCTCTTCCAAGTCAAAGAAGATAGCCCGGTTTACGATAATCGGGGACGATCTATACAAAAGAGGATTCTCCACTCCGCTTTTAAAGTGTCTATCACCAGAAGAAGCCCAATACGTAATGAACGAACTACATAACGGGATATGCGGATTTCATTCCGGCCAGAGAACGCTGAAGACTCGCGTCCTAAGGGCCGGATATTACTGGCCGACCATGGAGGACGACACCCGAGCTTACACGCAACGCTGCCTCAGTTGTCAAGCCCATGCTAACGACACTCGAGCCCCCCCGCACACGCTCCATTCCATTACTTCCCCGTGGCCGTTTGCCCAATGGGGAATGGACATCGTCGGACCCTTTCCACCGGGTCAGGGTCAAAGGAGGTTTCTCCTGGTCGCAGTCGACTACTTCACAAAGTGGGTCGAGGCCGAACCCCTAGCGTCCATCACCGCCGGACAGGTCCAGAAGTTTTGCTAGAAAATCGTATGCAGATTCGGCCTCCCTAAAATTATAATAACTGACAACGGCCGCCAGTTTATCGATAAAAAACTGGAAGAATTCT
>NC_028357.1:17251129-17257174 GCF_000741045.1 Vigna radiata var. radiata
ACGTCAACCTGGGTATCAAGCATTTCACTAGCTCGGTTGAACATCCCCAAACGAACGGTCAAGTCGAAGCAGTCAACAAAACCATAGTGGCGGAGTTGAAAAGACGGCTAGGAGAGAAGAAATCGGCATGGGTGGAAGAGCTGCCGGAAGTACTGTGGGGATATAGGTGCACACCGCACGGTACTACAAGAGAGACTCCCTTTAATTTAACCTATGGAACCGATGCCATGCTCCCAGTCGAGCTTGGCGAACCATCACTGCGCAGAGGGCTCGAGGACATGCAAATGAACAATGAGATGTTAAGAGTAGAGCTCGATACGATCGACGAACGGCGTGACAGGGCGGCACTCAGAGCAGAGGCATGTAAGCGGCTGGTAGAGCGTCGATACAACACCAAGGTTCGCCCCAGAGAATTCCATGAGGGCGACCTAGTCTGGAGAAAAACCGGAGAAGCCAGGCGAGCATCCCAACATGGAAAATTGGCGGCAAAATGGGAAGGCCCGTTCAGAATCGTCACGACGTTGAAAAATGGAGCTTATCGCCTTGCCCGGTCGGATGGAAAGCTCCTTCCTAATACATGGAATGCAACGCACTTGAAGTTTTACTTCAGTTAATTTTTTCAGCAGATGTACTCTTTTTGCGAAATCCCTGAAATGAAAGCCCTTTTTCATCCAATTAAGTACTGACTAACCGAACGTATGGGATCCGTCCCTAATAAAAGGGATCTGTCCCTAATAACTTGAAGGGATCCGTCCCATATAACTTAGAGGGATCCGTCCCCAATGGAAAGGATCCGTCCTAACTAACCCAAAGGGATCCGTCCCAAAAGAGATCCGTCCCACCAGGGAAACCTTCCCAATAACACATCGTTCAATCTGTCATCAGACCCATGAAAACCGCCATGAGCCGATGACGTTTATCCATGATAAAATTAAAAAAAAAGGACGAATAAAGACCGATAACAAGTAAACCACGAAATAAACCAAATCCATTATACTGTGAAAGTATAAACAAAAAGTCGGACGGGTCGACCATGCAAACAAACTCTACGCCTAAGTGTTTGCAAGTCGACCTCACGGACCAAAAAACAAAATACAGTACGCAAAACAATCAAATTCCTGGGTCAGCTTCAATAGCAGGCTCATTTTCTGGTCCTAACACAGTTTCCTCATTCAAAGTCCCCTCCACCGGTCGCATCTCGCCCCGATATACGTCTTTATACAAGTCAAAACCAGCGGCGGTCGGATCGACCTTAAGCAAATATTTCACTTGACGAAGGGCTTTGTTAAATCCTTCCTCGTGTTCATCTATCACGCTGGCGTCTAGCTTGTCAAAGGCATCTTTCGCCTCCTTCAGCTCGGCCTCCAGACGCTTCTTGTCAGCGTTGGCGGCCAAAAGATCTTGGGACAAACGCTCACTCTGATCGGCTAGTTCTCCCCCCCTCTTGGTCAACCGGCGGACTTCCAACCTTTCCTTCTCCACGTCTTCTCTTAGGCCATCCTCTACCAGCTTGGCATCCGCCAAAGACTTCTCCACTGCAGCCAGCTTGGAAGTAGCAAGGTCCAAGTCAGCTTGTAACTTGACCTGCGTCTCGGAGCAGTGCTCATGCTCCTTCGCCAGCGCTTCCACGCGGCGACGAAGTCCGGCAGACACATTCTGCTCATCGGCCAGCTCACGGAGAAGTTCCCGAGCATCACGACCTTTGCTGCTTTCACGAGCTCTGCGAGCCAGCATAACGCCCCGGCTCATCAGCTCCACGGCCGCTCCCAGTAGATCTTCCTCAGATAATGGCTCAATAACCGCCAGCTGAGAGGAACTGGGCCGACACTCTATCTTCGATGCAGCATCGAAGGTAATGTCAAACACGCCGGCCGGTAAGGGATGGAGTGAGGAACTTCCGCTTCGACGATGGCGTTTGGAAGACGACTTCCCTCCCTCTTTGGCTTTCCTCTTCCGTTCGAGAGGGACGGCCGAATCAGGAGGAGATTCCGAAGAATTGACCAGAGTGACAAAGGTAGGACTCGGTTGAACCTTCTCCAGAGCGGGGCCAACCGCCACCTTTTCCGGGATAGCCAACGCAACGGGGGCCGTCTCCTGTACCTTTAGAGGTACACCAGTAGGAACACCGGACGATGTCGCCCGGCTGGAAGCCGCAGATGGCTGGGCAACACCTTTTGAGCTACCCCCTTTTCGCCGTTGGGTGGAGGCAAGCCATCCAGACTGTCGAGGCTCCGGTAACGACATGTATCCTGAAAAGAAAACAAGAATTTAGCTAAGTCAAAAGTGAACTTAAAGAGACCGAGCCGGCCATATTCATACCGAAGGCTATTTGGTCATAGTCCTCGTATTTCAGACAGTCGACGAAGCCGCGGGCGTTGAGGCGGCGGGGCAGATCCTTTATGATCCGAACGGCGTCACGCTCCAAATTATTCATACGAGTGACGCCGTATGCCTTTATTTTGGGAGGATCCTGTGTCCAATAGAAAGGAAACCGAGGGGCGCCTTCGGCGTCAAAAAACTCTGACTTCCCAGAATCCTTGATTATTATTTTGAAATACCTCGTCTTAAAATTTTTTGAAAGAATCAGAAAACGGTTTGAAGAGAGTGCGGTCATGAACAGAGGACAAAGACACCCACCCTCGACGGGGGGAAGGGCGGACGTTGAAATAGTGAAGAAACACCCGAACCATAGGCGTTAACCCAACCGCCGCACACAAGGATGTGAAGGCTTGCATCGCCGCCCACCCGTTCGGATGAAGTTGGGTGGGGGCAATCTTTAACTCCCTAAGAACGGACGCCTGAAAATCAGTGAACGGCACCCTGACATACATTTGCTCGAACATGTACGCATATACGAAGAAGAAGTCCTCGGGGCTAGAACCCTTCCCATGATACACGCGCTCATTCGGATGGCTGACGCCTAGGCGGAATAGCCGGGCATCTTCAACATCGCGGGCAATGTAGGACCGATTTGCCCACCATGACAATTCGTCATGAGTCCCGAAATCGGAGGTAAACTCACCCACTTCCGGAGAGGCCCACCGATAGCCCCGAATGCGAGGCCACCCCTCGGCCGGTTCGGCCGATTCGCGATCAATCCGTATCCCGCCTTTAAGCAAAAATATGCCATAACCATTCACCAATCGATCCCCGTCCGGGGAAGGCGGAACAGAGTCCCCGTCCTGATGGGCATCTAGAAATGAGGAAGAAACCGAACTTGGCGGCGAACCCCCTTCGGCCCTTCCCGCCACCTCTCCCCTTGGCAAAGGAACGCCACCGGTCCTTCCCGCAGCATCCCTGCCACCTCGACCCGACGACTCCTCCGATGAATAAACACTCGTGGCAGCCATTTATTACCTGAAGCTCGAAATTCCAAAGCAGTAAAAAGAGAGAAGTAAAGAGTGAATAGCCACCCTCCCCCACCCCTATTTATAGCCACATTTTGAAAATCACCATGCATTACCCACCGTTGGATCCACGGCACACCAACGATCCAGATTTGCGACGGTTCGCTGCCCCACTCAGAATGACCAGTAGGAGGAGGACACGCGTCTTTTCCCGCCCACTACTCCCTCAAAAATCGTAACCGCCATCCCAACTCCCAACGCCACGCCCCTCAAAAAGCGCAGCTGTCTTCCTACTCAAACCTTTCAGTCACTTCGTCTCTTCAGGCTTGGGGGGCCTATGTACCAGGAAGGGCGCCCGGCCTCATAATTCGGACAGGACGCTCGGACGGTTAGCCTACCAATCCATAACCGGGGCAGCTAGTATTAACAACGGAATAACGTCCGGGCGGTTTGGACGGACGGTCTACACGGAAATGTCAAGCCAATAATTAACGGCACACTAAACAAGATTAAGGACGATTGGGCCCAATCTTGGGCCGTGATTAGTAAAAGGTAATCCTTGGTCCATCTGGAAAGCTATAAATAGAGGTCAAAGGTAACAGTAGGTAAGATTATTAATGGTGCATTTATGCTGCCAGACAATTTTCTCTCTCTATCTCTATAAATAAGAGCGAGGACTGACTTGAGCGTCGGAGTGCTTTTAACAGCTACCCGGACGGACGAGACGGATAGTGAGGAACCAAAGACAGTGGACGGTCGGAGTATCAAATTGTAGAGGAAGACCCCGTTTATCCGAAACAGTATCTTTAACAGTTATTGCACGTAAAGGAGCACCATTTGCAATACTAGGGACAGCAGCATAATGAACATTTTCAGATAATGTGATCTTCAACTCGGGTGCTGAAAATACATGCATTGGTTCCGGCCACTCTGGAAGAACATCATCAGGACAGGCTGCCCATATGAATGCCCTTTTTCTTGATTGGGAAACCCCGAATGCTCCAGCCTCAAGGATACCAAACCTCACCTTTTGGACAAATAAATCAAACATTCATCAGTTCCTTCAAGTTCTATTCATCAACGGGGAGCAATTAAGGAAGAAAGTTGCAATAATTTTACCTGATAACCCATCTCAAGAAGTGAAGCCAAGGTTAAACGGAATGTTTGTCCTTTATTGAAAGACACAAAGTTCCTCACATTCTCCAAGGAGAAATACCTAGGCCGGAAATAATCAGCAGATGATAAGAGGCAAATGGACCGAACGATTACAGGGTATCCACCGTTCGGTATGAAGAAAACACTTTGCACCCATAATAAGCAATGCAAAAACCACCGTACGGTAACAGCACGGTTTGGTTCAAGATAGAGAAAATATCTCTATCAAGGAAGACGGTCGGTGGGAGCTCCCACAACAACTATGCAGTAAGCATCGACAATGCAAGTTGTCCTGTGACTATCATCCGGATATGGAGGCTGACACCGTACGGTATAAAGAAGCAGTGACCGTTCGGTACTCCGAGCGGAGATCTACCATTCGGTACTCCGAGAAGAGATCTGTGTGTATCTCTAGATATAAAGAAGCAGTGACCGTTCGGTACTCCGAGAAGAGATCTACCGTTCGGTACTCCGAGAAGAGATCTGTGTGTATCTCTATCATGGTTGCATGCATGCTGGAGTTGTTTCTTCATTGCGTGCATGTGATGTACTTCAGCTCCATATAAAGTTTGAAATGTCACGAAGCTAGTGAAATTCAGTGGTAGATATTGGCAAAGAGGTTCCAAGTTGTTAATGGAAGGAAAGCAAGACTGCATAGCAAGCACGAAGCAACGTGACGTGACAAGTAACTGACTTTTTTTTTTTTGAATGAAAAAATATATATTTTATTTTCATGAGAAAAAAAAAAGAATAAAAAAGAATATATAGAAAGAAACTGCTTGATGAGAAGTTACAATAACTGTCAGGAGATACATAAGGCAGAAGGCGTNCCTTGGAAAAGGTTTTGGATTTGGTTGAATTGAGGTATGAAGGAGGATTCTGACTGCNCTGAAGAAGCGGAGAAGAAGCGGAGAAGAACGATAGTGTCAATGGAAGAGGAGGGNTGGAAGGGGAAGAGATCCTCCGATCCACGTCCATGCACGGAGTGCGGCAAGAAGTTCTGGTCGTGGAAGGCACTCTTCGGGCACATGCGATGCCACCCTGAGCGTCAGTGGAGAGGGATCAACCCTCCGCCCAACGCAAGAAGACATCATCATCAACAACAGGAGCAGCAACGACAACAGCAACAACAGATGACGATGATAATGAGCCAGGAAGACCAGGAGGTGGCTGCCTGTTTGCTTCTGCTGGCGAATTCCAACAACAACAACAACAGAGAGAAAGGCAAAGAGAAAGAGGAAGAGGTTCAGCAGTGGCAGTTCGAGTGTTCGAGTTGCAACAGGGTGTTCGGATCGCACCAGGCTCTTGGAGGGCACCGTGCGAGTCACAAGAACGTGAAAGGGTGTTTTGCGAACACTGGTAGTAATGTAAGCATAGGGTTAGGCATTGGAAGTAGCGGGAAGTGTGAGGAGGAGAACGTGAACGTGAACGTGAACATGAACATGAACATGAGTGGTGATGGTCACAAGTGCAGCATATGCCTGAGGGTGTTCTCCACAGGGCAAGCACTTGGTGGGCACAAGAGGTGTCATTGGGAGAATCA
>NC_028357.1:17265399-17268852 GCF_000741045.1 Vigna radiata var. radiata
AAGCACTGCATCTCTCTTTAAATCCCCACTCATAATTAGTACAAAAGATTTTAACTTCCAGTCTCATTGTGATCTTTAATATTGTAGAAAATTACCAACAACTATGTTCACCACATTGTGAAACGTTATCACACGCTACAAAATCCTTAATGTTGTGTCATGAACCAGTTTTCAAAATCTGCATGAAACAAATTTTAAGAACCTTGGTACTGCAGAAAGTTGTAGAAATAGAAAGTTATGCTAACATGTGTTACAGTTTTGATAGCTACCTTTAATATTGTGGAAACCACAATGTTTAAGAAACTCTTGAAGAGGTAATTGGTGCAGGTGTTTGTTTTTAGTAGTTTTCTATTTTAAATGCAGGGTTTAAGTACAAGAAGGATTCAGTGATGGAGGTGGATGAGGGGGATTACACACACTGCAATGCCACACACCCCAAACTCTTCTCTAACAGTGGCAACACCAAGTTGAAGCTTGGCCACCCAGGGACCTTCTACTTCATGAGCGGTGCTTCAGGGCACTGTGAGGTGGGACAGAAGATGATTGTGAGGGTCATGGTGGATGAGTCTCTTCCTCAACATGCCAAGTCTTCTGGTTACCATATTGCAATTTCTCCAACTGGGCTGTCTCAAGTGCTCTTCTTTCAGTTTCTTTTGGCATCTTTCTTAGGTAGTTTAAGTAATTAGGAAAATTCAATAGCTATGTTTGGTATGGAATGTGTAATGTGTAATGTGTTCTTGTTCATATGCTTTTATATAGTTAAGGTTTTGCATTGATTTCAAAAACTGTTTGTAAATGATACAATTTCTTGCTATTGTTGAGCAGAGAAAATGAGAATTCAAACAAGGAATATTGTGTCCTTTACCAATGAAGTATTGGATTTGATGAACCTTCAATTTGAGTAGCCAAATTATCCATGTTTATAATTGTTTAGTAGAGAGGATGAACCTTCAATTTGAGTAGCCAAAATCAGAAATTTCAATTGTGTAGTAACGGTTGTTTTATGAAGAAAATGGTGTACTAATAGAGTGCAAAAGTTATCATCAAATACTTTCATAGCATATGCAAAAGAATTTTGAACACTTGAAACAGATTAAGGCTCATACAAGAGTTATTGAGCCTTGTTAGGTTGGATTTTTCTTTTGTTTATTACGTTTAAGGTTTTGATAAGTATTATTCTATTAATAATTATATATATATATATATATATATGAAAATTAAATTATAATTCCATATTGTTGTATGTATTATTTTAAATTTTATTAAAACCAAGTAAAATGATGTTCTAATTCATTTGATTTAATATTTTAGTATATTTTGAAAATAGACATTATGTCGCTCTTGATACACATAAACAAAACATCGACCAATTTTACATTTATATATGGAGCAAAATTTTGGAACAATACAAAAGGAAAAAGTGCAAAATATAGAGCAATCTATTTTCATTGAAACCAAAAAGCAAAATTAAATATCTAAAACAACACTTAACTGAAAAACTTAAAACAGCTTCACGTAAGCAGTGTTTCACCAACTTCTTTGTCCACTCATCTTTGTTTTTTCAGCAACTGTTGGTGTTGTGATCTTGAGCTATCGAGTTCATCATATCAAGATTTCTTTTTCTGGAAGGATCAGTGAATCGAATCTCTTCCACGCTACTTTCCTTTTTAAATACATGGATTCCATGTTTTATTAAGGTTTGGCCTAAACTCACATATCGACACGTAACCTCTGCATGGTTCCATTCATTTTCCACAAGTTCTTCATCTAAATCATTTTTCAGTTTTGTCTCCCTCAGGTCAAAAACACAAGTACAATCATCCATCATCTCCCAACTTTCTAACAAATGTTCGTTGCCATTGATGATCACAATGGGTGACATCAGTCTAAATGTGCTATGGATCACCAAGGGTCTGTATTTACCACCTTCTGATGAGGAATACTCACACACTCGTTCCATTGCAATACAAATAGCCATGGCTGGGAGTTTCCCACGAAACCAGAAAGAAATTGGCAGTTCCAATGTTTGAAACTCAAACCACTCTGCAATCTTGGCTCCTGGCAGATAAAAGAAGGTGCTTCCAGCCTCATGCAGTTCCTGTTAATCATAAACATTTTATCAAGTTTAGATGGATGATATACAATTCTGATACCGAAAACACCACCTTCAGTTCAAAATTTTCCTTATGTATTTTCCAACTTACTCGTTCTTATTCAGTTTGTAAAATCAATACCTGATTTAGTAACATGCTTCTACATGAGGATGTCAAGGATTGGCAATCTATTGCAAAGAAATATTTCAGGTTTGGAGGAATGCCTCTGATTTCTTCAAGTCGCTCACAAAAGTTCAAATTAAGCCTGGTTAAAAAGTGGAATTCTTTGATGCATTCTGGAATGACTGTGAAATTATTCCCTGATAGGTCTAAGTTCTTCATATTAGCAAACCATGGGAGAAGTGTTGGAAAAAAATCATCTGTTAAGTTGCAGCATCTGAGTTGAAGATATTGAACGTTTGTAGACAAGATTGAGCTCACTTTTTCTACACCCTCATTGGCTTCACGGAAAAGCCCCCCTTCCCATTCATTTGCTGCAACTTCAACCAGTTCTGGCATCATGCAAATGCTTGAAAGGGGAAGGCCATCACGACCACTTTTCATTACTGGAATAGTCAAACACATATGTAACTTTTGCAGCCGTGTAAGATTTCGAAATGAAGATGGGAAGTTTTTTACAGGAGTTTCTTTCAAGTCAAGTTCTCGTACATGTTCCATGTTTCCTAATACTTCTGGAAAATTTTCAAGACTCTGACAATACCGAAGTTTGAGTCGCTCAAGAGAAGTTAACTTGATTGGAGGAAAACTCTTCAGCCTGGAGCAACCTTCTGCATCTAAGATCTTAAGTTTTTCCAAGAACCCAACTGAGTAGTGAAGTAAGGATAACTTTGGACACCATCGAAATGACAAATTTTCCAGATGTCTGAGACAAGATACATCAGGTATCTGTTTCAAATATCGACATTCGTCAAAATTTAAACTTGTCATATTCACAAACTTCTGCAAAATACAAAAAAGAAGCAAATCAATAAAGTAAAAGATAACTTATGGATATAAACATCACATGGAAGCACATAAATGGCCTTGAAGTGAAGTTATCAAGTTACAGAAACAAGGAAATGAACTCAATACACTTGCCTGTCTTAATAAGTCAGTCAACTCTAGTGATGTAAACTCACAGTATGGTAACTTGAATATAGCAAGTTTCTTCGGATGAAAATCCTGTGGAAAATTCTGTGAAGGATATCTCCACCATTCCATCACTCTCAAAGAATTAGGCAGATGTTTTGGACCTTTGGAGAAATGACCATTTCTGATAATAAGTGTTCTGAGATTTTTCATCTTCTTGAAGGCATCTCCATCCCATTCTATTTCCAATTCTTCAAATGAAGGGAAATCC
>NC_028357.1:17269552-17271966 GCF_000741045.1 Vigna radiata var. radiata
CCATTTTAGGAATTTTCTTGTACTGATCCAAAGCATACTTCCATTGTTCTATATTTTTTCCAAATAAGTTGGAACCTATTACTTCCAAAGCCAATGGAAGGCCCGAGGCATAAGTTACTGCCAGATTTAAAACATCCTTGTAACTTGGATCAAATTTTTCAAACTTGAAAGATTTCCAAGTAAGTAATTCAAGAGCATTTTCCTCATTCAATTCTTTAACCTCGTATGTTCTTTTAACCCGATGACATTTTAGCAACTGTTTGTCTCGAGTTGTTATGATGATTCTACTGCCTAGACCAAACCAATGTGGTCTTCCTGCAAGTGCCTGTAGTTGTTCCTCTTTGTCAACATCATCTAGAATCAAAAGAACCTTCTTTTTCTGGAGCCTGTGCTGTATTACAGAAATTCCCTTTTTGACACTTGTTAACTTAATCTCTCCAACAGTTTCGGAAAGAAGGTTGCTTTGGAGATGCAGTAACCCATGTTTGCTCGAAGTTTCTCTCACGTTTTCAAGAAAACATAAAGCTTCAAAATGGTCAGCAATGGAATTATAAACTGCAGCAGCAAGTGTCGTTTTCCCTACTCCACCAAGTCCATGGAACCCCACCATGTGGACAACATCATCACATCCAACATCTAGAAGCAACTTTACTTCTAGCACCTGTGACTCTAATCCAACTGGGTAATCCGCAACATGTAAAGCAGCACGGTTAATCTTGCTGCAGACCAACTCAACAATCCTCTCAATGAACTCATATTCATATCCTTCCCTATTCAATCAGAAAATTTTGTGAGAAGTCAAGCTAAACTCTTTATACGCTTTTTTAAAAGTCTGTGCTCCAAAATTTATCAGTATGAAAAGTTTTAAAAGAAAATAATGGGAGAGGAACAGTGTACCCATGTTTGAAATGATAGCCAGACAAGTTAGCCACTTGATGCAGAGCCATCTTCCATGTTTCAAGCTTCTCCCAGTTGGAATAAGAATTCAACTTGTTTTGATGATGAGCCAACGCCTCTCGAAAAGTACCTGTGTGGTGTCTCACATGAGAAGGGTCAACTCCATAAAAAACTGGGAAAATCAACCGACCCTTATGCTTAATAAACCTCAGGATGTAATGAAGTTCATTTAAGCAGAAGGTGGAAGATGCATAGTTTTGAGAGAGGACAATGATGAAAATTCTGGAGTCTTGGATTGCGTTCTCAAGTTCAGAGGAAATCTGGTCCCCTCTGGGAAGGTGGTGGTCATCGATGAAGGTGTGAATTCCTCTATCACAAAGAGATTTGTAGAGATTTCCTGTGAAACCTTGGCGAGTATCTTTCCCTCGAAAACTGAGGAACACATCATATCTGAATCTGTAAGGGAAGGAAGAAGGAGATGATTGCATGGCATGAGAAATGAAAGGAAAGGTATTAGGAATTCTAAGTATGAATCGCTATATAAGAAGAAAAAAGATGACAAAGTTAAGTAAGATATAAGGATGTTATCTTCATTAATTTAGGAACACATCGTATCTAATGTGTTAGGAGTTCTAACTATGAATGCTATATAAGAACAAAAGTTTAGAAAGTATTAGTATTTGTTAGAATGTAAGAAGTTTCAGTTGGAAAAAAATGATAAGGTTAGATAAGATACAAGGGTACGAAAAGAATGATACTGAAGATACATTCTAAAAAATCAAAAGTCATTCTTTATCAAGAGAAATCTTGAAGATCATGACAAACCTGCAATTCGAATTCTCAACTACTATCAAATGCAACAATTATAAAGGATGCAAATCTATGTGATAAGACTAATGAAAAAACAAAGCAATTAAAGATAATGATACTTTGACAACATTATTTTGACAACATTTTATCATCATTTACGTTTCATTATGTGATTAGTGCAAAATTACTCCACAATCAATAAAAATAATCATAAATACCAATATGGACAATCATAGAATGACACGTAGATAATATTAAAATATTGTCAAAATATCATTATCCATATCAAAATGTTGTGAAATTGTTATATCAATAGTGTTTAGTGAGATATTGGGTTGAGAACTAACATTTTGTAAATCTTTCACCTAGAAAAATTTTAACATGTGAACTGAATTGTATACTCTTGTGAGTGATTTTTTATTACAAAAATAATTAAAAGTTCATGATCTCAAGGAGAAAATGAAAAGAATACTTAGATAGGCTAATATTCGGCGTAGTCTAAAGAGATTTATACTCATTATAACTGAAAAGATTGAAATTAATTGTAAACTGGAGAAAGTGATACTTGTTAGTCGTCAAGATATTGATTAATGAAATTTTTTAGACAAATTGTTTAAAAGATGAACAAATATGAATTCTTTGTGTTTCGGTAACATTTGTCTGGGTCGGTCGTTCTTCCTTGCTATGCTTTGATCATCCAACTCTTC
>NC_028357.1:17275356-17334130 GCF_000741045.1 Vigna radiata var. radiata
TCTCTCTACCCGATCATCCCTTCCACCTCACCGATCCCCATACACTACATACCGATCAATCTCTCTCTCTACCCGATCATCCCTTCCACCCCACCGATCCCCATACACTACACTTTGTATTCATTTTTTCTATCCCTGTTCTTTTCTTTGAATACCTTTTTTATGTGAGAATTGTTTAAATTTTTTTATACTCTATTCATCCCCTCATCTAGAGACACATTACATTAACAATCTACATATATCACATGTTGTTAGTTGATAATGTGATATTATAAAAATATGCATTAACAAGCTGTAAAATGGATACTTTAATATCTTTAAGATACTTAAAATATTGTATTTGTTTATAGTAAAAGGCAAAATACTAATAGTAGTATTATTGTTGACTCTTAGTATGTTGGAGATATTGGCCAAAGAAAATCTTTCACCAGTACAGTTGGAGATATTGGACAAAGAAAATCTTTCCCAAGTACAGTTGGAGATATTGCAATTAGTTGAAAAAGTATCTTTACAATCCCCTGTTGCATTGTCTACTACAGAAGAAAAAAAAAATATGTAGTTGATATAGCAAAAGCAATGAAGGAAAGTCATTTAGCTTACATATTTGATTGAAAAAAATGAGTTTATAACAAAAACTGCTAGACATGAGGAGGTTGACCTGAACTACTCAACCTGAGGTGAATGGTTAGGGAGGAGCTAGACCTCAGTAAGGGAAAGTTCGGCCTTATGATTGAGGGCTCAGCCGGAGTTATGAAGAGCTTGCCCTTGATGGAGGACAGCTTGGACTGAATGGAGGTCGCTCTGATAGAGGAGCCTCAAGGACATACGCTACAGAAACCATTCCGATATACCTTATGTTGTAGCTTTCTTAATATAAAGTTCCAAGCCTTTGTTTTATATTTCTTTTAATGTAAGTTCAACATCTCTATACTTTTTAATATATTATTTAATTGCTTGCTTTCATCCTTAAAAATCATGATATTATAGGTAAAAGCCTCTTTCAATACTTGTTACAAAGTTATGCCAATTATTGAGCCCTGCGCCTTGTCATCACTGATAATTTATTGGAACATATATCCACCAATTTATACATTTATATTGAATTTATATTTTGACTTAAAACTAATATTAAGAGTAAAATACAACAATTTATATTTACTAATACGATAAACTCCTTATATGTTATTATAAATAAAAAATAATCATATAAAGAAAAAAAAAAGTATAATAAAATATAGAAAAATAATTATCAAAATGATTTACTTTGTTTATTAATTATTATAAACGAAAACTACTTATTTCATTATTATGTTAGTTAAGAAATACAAGAGAACATATATATATATATATATATATATATATATATATAGTGCGTGTGTACAGATTTTAAAAACATGTGGGCTCAACCATTATCGTTATAAACTATAATAATCAGATTTTAAAAGTATGTGGACAGTTGAGTCATCGAGTGAAAGAGAAGAACATTGATTCCTCTGTGCCAGAAACAGAGACAAAGAAATGATTCCATGGAACTCATTTCCATTAGAAGTGACATACCAAGTATTTGGTTGGTTAGCTTTTCTTTCATGGGCAGTTGCTGGCTACCCACAACTCATCTTGAATTTTCGTAGGAAAAGGTTGTTTCTTTCATGTTCTAATCTCATATTTTGTTGCTGTTTTTCCTTTGGGGTGGATTCTCAAGTGGTTTTGGTTGGTTTTTGTTGGTTTTTGTGATGAAACTCAGTGTGGTGGGATTAAGTTTGGATTTTCAGATTCTGAGCTTAACCAAGCACTGTACATATCTCATATACAATGCTTCCCTCTTCTTTAGCCCTGTTGTTCAGAAGCAGTATTTTGAGAAGTATGGTTATGAACAGGTATGTTCTTTCCAACCAAGAGTTTAACTTTGATGCCATCATACATAAGTTTATGTTAATATTTAATGATGTGTATAACTTGATTGTGCAATTTTGGTTGATAATCTCTTGTTACTGCAGATGATTCCTGTTGCAGCTAACGATGTTGCTTTCTCTAGTCATGCAGTCATATTACATCTAATTGTAATTTGCCAATTTGCTATGTTTGAAGTAAGTATTGTCACAAGTTCTTAGTAAGAGATTATATTTTCTTCTCATCACCATACTTTTAGCTCCTGCTCTTCTAAATTCAGAGATATTGAATGTTTATTTGCAGCGTGCAAATCAGAAATTGTCCATCTATACCATTGCAGTAGCTGTTGCAGTGTGGTTTATTGCTGCTGTTTGCTTTTTCATTGCATTGCCAAGCCAATCTTGGCTTTGGCTAGTTTCCATTTTCAAGTAAGTTTCATTTACTCTCCATGAAAAATTTCTTTGACCCTATGCTATAATTCAGTTTCCCTCTAATAATTTGTGGAAATCATACTGCAGCATAATTCAAGCAATTATGACCCTCATCAAATACTTTCCCCAGGTCAGAAGGCCTTAACCTCTTCCATATCATGTTCTATGTATAGCATGTGTAGAAAAGTGGTATTCAAGCAAATAGCTTCTCACATTTAGTAGCATAGTTGACCTCATTTCAGGCTTTTTTGTAATGAGTTTTCAAACCTACTTATGAACTTATAATTTGGCTGTTTTTGCATACTTCAGATTTTCATACTTATGCTTTAGTCATTAGTGATATTCTGACAAATATTTAGTGTGTTTTCCATATATACTAATCTTATTAATTTCTTACAACCTTTGGAGTTTGACAGAATAACACTGACAAACAAAAATAGTAAGGAAAATATACTTATTTGGTGTAGTTACTGAGTAATGGCTACTTGCTTATGAAATCTAGACACTCCTGAATTTTTTGAGGAAGAGTACAGATGGATTTAGCATTGGAACTGTTCTACTTGATTTTTCTGGAGGTGTATTTAATTATTCACAAATGACTGTGCAGTCCATAGACCAAGGTTTGTGAAGTAATTATGAATTTGACCCTGTCATCAGATTTTATCTTTGAATATGTAAAATGAATTTCAATTTTATCTGAATATAGGTTCCTGGGTGAACTTCTATGGAAACATTGGGAAAGTACTTATATCCTTGGTATGAACTCCTATGCTACTCCATATCCTTCTTCTAAATCATTGAATATCTTTCTTCAAACTTGTTCAATATATTATTGCATCCCAGACTTTGAAATTGTTCCAAGTCTCATTTTGGCTAAAGATAAAAGCAATTTATAATATATAAGTAAATGCAAACCTTACTTTACACATTAGTTTTATAAAATTGAGTTAAGTTTAAAGTCAACTATTTAACATGGTACTAAAATCATGTGTTAAAGTCGATCTTTGAGTCTATTGTTTTACCTGTTATCAGATTACTCATTTGAGTTAGGTTTAAAAGTTCAGTATATTAAGAGCTTCTATTAATTGCATATGGATGAGTTCACTTCTTTTTTCTTCTTTTCTTTTTCATTTCTAAAACTGTTTGCGAAAAAACTTATCCAGATCACCTAAACTTCTTAACATTTGTGAAAAATTATGCTAAGCTTATTAATTTTGAACCATGAATTTTGGTTTGTTTCTTCTTCTTTTACCATTGCAGGTAACAATATCCTATGATTCTATCTTGATGTGTCAACATTATGTAGTGTACCCTGATAACAAGAAAGAGCTTCATTCTAAAAATTCTGAAGAAATCAAACAACCACTAATCTGGGAAAGTCCAAGTCCAATAGATCATGAACAAATCAAAGGTTCTGTTACATATTCACATCAGTCTCCACCAGAAGTTTGAGGTATACCTAACTTGGATCGTACAGTGTTCAAATTTGTATATAATAAGAAAACATTTATTGAAAGAAGTGAGGTACTTCAAATCACCCTTTGTATATTCAGGGATTCATTCCTAACTTTCCATTCTGCATTGGAAAAATGTAATATGGTGTACTCAATTCATACATTAAACCAATATTAATTAGCTAAAATGACACTGATTTCTGTTTCTTAATTAAATAGCTTAAGATTAGAATTCTTCATATGAAATAAATGTTTAGGCAGTATAATAAGTGCATCAAAGGATGACAGTTCAGCAGCAATGTCAAAACCACAGCTGCGTGTGTGTGTGTATATATATATATATATATATATATATATATATATATATATATATATATATATATATATATATTAGGAGTCCAAAATTAATAATCCATACATCACCTTGTATCTTACCTAACTTTTTCATTTTTTTTCAAGCGAAACTTACCTTAGATTTCTAATAAATAGTAATAGTTTCTAAACTTTTGTTCTTATATAGTATTTATAGTTAGAATTCTTAATACCTTAGATAGGATGTGTTCCTAAATTAAAGAATATAACATCCTTGTATCTTACTTAACTTCGTAATTTTTTTTTCCACATGAAACTTACCTTAGATTTGGAAAAAATACAAATAGTTTCAATTTGTTCTTATATAACTATTCATAGTTAGAATTCCTAATACTTTTCCTTTCACTTCTCATGTCACGCAATCATCTCCTTCTTCCTTTGGTTATAGAACCAATTAATCAAATTAATAAAAGTAATTTAAATAAAAAAATGTGTATATCAAAATTTTAGAAAATAAAAAATAATTAGAAAAACAAAAGTAGAAAGAGAAAGAGAAGTTGAGCTTTAAATGCACGACTTCTATAAAATAATATAATCTCAGAATGTAGAAATGAAAAAATCATTTGAAACAATAACAACTTCGGTTTTCATAATTTTCTATCAAATCATCTTCACATTGTACCATTTGTTCATAATATTTAAAGAAGTGAGCTCATATCCATAATTAACAAAACAAATTGATCCACATTTGTAAAAAATAAAACAAATTTGACTGTAGTCAATTCTTTCTTTTTGACAAACACCATTTTGCAACTAAATTTACATTGCATCTAGTTTCTTCAATTCTTGGTGACCCCTCTTTCTTCTTCTTGAAGACTATTTACAACGAAGATTTTGGAAGTTTCACTAGTTACCAACTTTAGTTCTTGTTAAAAGATTCTATTTTATCACCAATAACAACAATATACTATGCATCGGTGAAGATCAATTCACTAAATATGAATCCATATAGATTATTTCAACCAAAATTCTTTTGACAATCCAACATTAAAAAACATGCTTTTGTTTTTGTTGAGGTGTCATCCTCACAAGAAAATGTTGTACAAAGCCTTCATTTTTTAAAAAAACAAGTTATATTGTCCTTCACAAAACTCTAACCAATTTCATTTCGAAGATACTAAATAGTTTTCCTAGTTTGATTCTATATAAGCACTTTCCAGTTCTTACAAGTGGAAAAGACACCATTCTTGTGCTTAAGAACAAAAACCCAAACTTTACTTCAATAATCATCAATGAAAATCAGTAAGTACATAACACCATCTTTTGATAATAGAGTTCCACAAATAAAAGTGAACATAATCAACCATACCCAACTTCACTCTAGTCTACCTCCCATATTCAAAAAAGACAAGTTTTGTCACCTAACAAAGATAGCCCTTCATTGACCTTACAGGACATATTATTCAGCATAAGGACAACAAACATCACAATTGATACATTGGTAAGTAGTAAACCAATCTCGATTAGGACATATCTCATTAGGCACCACAGAATTCATAATCCATGCATCACCCTTGTATCTTACCTAACCTTATCATTTTTTTTACAGCTGAAACTTACTTTATATTTCTTACAAATACTAATACTTTCTAAACTTTTGTTCTTATATAGCATTCATAGTTAGAACTCCTATCCCATTAGATACGATGTGTTCCTAAATTAATGAAGATAAACATCCTTATATCTTACTTAACTTTGTCATCTTTTTTTCTTCTTATATAGCGATTCATACTTAGAATTCCTAATACCTTTCCTTTCACTTCTCATGTCATGCAATCATCTCCTTCTTCCTTCCCTTATAGATTCAGATATGATGTGTTCCTCAGTTTTCGAGGGAAAGATACTCGCCAAGGTTTCACAGGAAATCTCTACAAATCTCTTTGTGATAGAGGAATTCACACCTTCATCGATGACCACCACCTTCCCAGAGGGGACCAGATTTCCTCTGAACTTGAGAACGCAATCCAAGACTCCAGAATTTTCATCATTGTCCTCTCTCAAAACTATGCATCTTCCACCTTCTGCTTAAATGAACTTCATTACATCCTGAGGTTTATTAAGCATAAGGGTCGGTTGATTTTCCCAGTTTTTTATGGAGTTGACCCTTCTCATGTGAGACACCACACAGGTACTTTTCGAGAGGCGTTGGCTCATCATCAAAACAAGTTGAATTCTTATTCCAACTGGGAGAAGCTTGAAACATGGAAGATGGCTCTGCATCAAGTGGCTAACTTGTCTGGCTATCATTTCAAACATGGGTACACTGTTCCTCTCCCATTATTTTCTTTTAAAACTTTTCATACTGATAAATTTTGGAGCACAGACTTTTAAAAAAGCGTATAAAGAGTTTAGCTTGACTTCTCACAAAATTTTCTGATTGAATAGGGAAGGATATGAATATGAGTTCATTGAGAGGATTGTTGAGTTGGTCTGCAGCAAGATTAACCGTGCTGCTTTACATGTTGCGGATTACCCAGTTGGATTAGAGTCACAGGTGCTAGAAGTAAAGTTGCTTCTAGATGTTCGATGTGATGATGTTGTCCACATGGTGGGGTTCCATGGACTTGGTGGAGTAGGGAAAACGACACTTGCTGCTGCAGTTTATAATTCCATTGCCGACAATTTTGAAGCTTTATGTTTTCTTGAAAACGTGAGAGAAACTTCGAGCAAACATGGGTTACTGCATCTCCAAAGCAACCTTCTTTCTGAAACAGTTGGAGAGATTAAGTTAACAAGTGTCAAAAAGGGAATTTCTATAATACAGCACAGGCTCCAGCAAAAGAAGGTTCTTTTGATTCTAGATGATGTTGACAAAGAGGAACAACTACAGGCACTTGCAGGAAGACCACATTGGTTTGGTCTAGGCAGTAGAATCATCATAACAACTCGAGACAAACAGTTGCTAAAATGTCATCGGGTTAAAAGAACATACGAGGTTAAAGAATTGAATGAGGAAAATGCTCTTGAATTACTTACTTGGAAANCTTTCAAGTTTGAANAATTTGATCCAAGTTACAAGGATGTTTTAAATCTGGCAGTAACTTATGCCTCGGGCCTTCCATTGGCTTTGGAAGTAATAGGTTCCAACTTATTTGGAAAAAATATAGAACAATGGAAGTATGCTTTGGATCAGTACAAGAAAATTCCTAAAATGGNTATCCAGGACACACTTAAAGTGAGTTATGATGCTTTGGAAGAAGATGAACAGAGTGTTTTTCTTGACATTGCCTGTTTCTTCAAAAACTATGATTTGNCAGAGGTCGAAGATATACTTCGTGCTCATCATGGTCATAGCATTAAACATCATATTGATGTGTTGGTCGAAAAATCTTTCATAAAGATTAGTTTGGATGGTAAAGTGACACTACATAATTTGATAGAAGACATGGGTAGAGAAATTGTGCGGAGAGAATCACCCAAAGAGCCTGGGAAACGTAGCAGGTTATGGTTATATAGTTCAAGTTTTAGAAGACAATAAGGTGAATAAGATTGATTCATTGGATGGTTTGGTTTTTCCTCTTTAACATGGAACTATCCCTTTTGAATATTATATGTTCGTGTCATGTCACAGTTACTTGTATTGTNTGGTTTATAATGTGTACACTTCTCTATGTATGCATGTTGGAATCCTAATATTGAATCATGTCTTGTGGTTGTTTCATGATTTTTCTGTTGAAAGGGAACTGGTCAGATAGAAATCATATGCGTGGATTTCCCTTCATTTGAAGAATTGGAAATAGAATGGGATGGAGATGCCTTCAAGAAGATGAAAAATCTCAGAACACTTATTATCAGAAATGGTCNTTTCTCCAAAGGTCCAAAANATCTGCCTAATTCTTTGAGAGTGATGGAATGGTGGAGATATCCTTCACAGAATTTTCCACAGGATTTTCATCCGAAGAAACTTGCTATATTCAAGTTACCATACTGTGAGTTTACATCACTAGAGTTGACTGACTTATTAAGACAGGCAAGTGTATTGAGTTCATTTCCTTGTTTCTGTAACTTGATAACTTCACTTCAAGGCCATTTATGTGCNTCCATGTGATGTTTATATCCATAAGTTATCTTTTACTTTGTTGATTTGCTTCCTTTTTGTATGTTGCAGAAGTTTGTGAATATGACAAGTTTAAATTTTGACGAATGTCGACAGTTGAAACAGATACCTGATGTATCTTATCTCAGACATTTGGAAAATTTGTCATTTCGATGGTGTCCAAAGTTATCTTCACTTCACTACTCAGTTGGGTTCTTGGAAAAACTTAAAATCTTAGATGCAGAAGGTTGCTCCAGGCTCAAGAGTTTTCCTCCAATCAAGTTAACTTCTCTTGAGCAACTCAAACTTCGGTATTGTCATAGTCTTGAAAATTTTCCAGAAGTATTAGGAAACATGGAATATGTAAGAGAACTTGACTTGAAAGAAACTCCTGTAAAAAAATTCCCACCTTCATTTCGAAATCTTAGACGGCTGCAAAAGTTACATCTGTGTTTGAGTGTTCCAGTAATGAAAAGTGGTTGTGATGGCCTTCCCCTTTCATGCATTTGCATGATGCCAGAACTGGTTGATATTGCAGCAAATGAATGGGAAGGAGGGCTTTTCCGTGAAGCCAATGAGGGTGCAGAAAAAGTGAGCTCAATCTTCTCTACAAACGTACAATATCTTCAACTCAGATGCTGCAACTTAACAGATGATTTTTTTCCAACACTTCTCCCATGGTTTGCTAATATGAAGAACTTAGACCTAACAGGGAATAATTTCACAGTCATTCCAGAATGCATCAAAGAATTCCACTTTTTAACCAGGCTTAATTTGAACTTTTGTGAGCGACTTGAAGAAATCAGAGGCATTCCTCCAAACCTGAAATATTTCTTTGCAATAGATTGCCAATCCTTGACATCCTCATGTAGAAGCATGTTACTAAATCAGGTATTGATTTTACAAACTGAATAAGAACGAGTAAGTTGGAAAATACATAAGGAAAATTTTGAACTGAAGGTGGTGTTTTCGGTATCAGAATTGTATATCATCCATCTAAACTTGATAAAATGTTTATGATTAACAGGAACTGCATGAGGCTGGAAGCACCTTCTTTTATCTGCCAGGAGCCAAGATTGCAGAGTGGTTTGAGTTTCAAACATTGGAACTGCCAATTTCTTTCTGGTTTCGTGGGAAACTCCCAGCCATGGCTATTTGTATTGCAATGGAACGAGTGTGTGAGTATTCCTCATCAGAAGGTGGTAAATACAGACCCTTGGTGATCCATAGCACATTTAGACTGATGTCACCCATTGTGATCATCAATGGCAACGAACATTTGTTAGAAAGTTGGGAGATGATGGATGATTGTACTTGTGTTTTTGACCTGAGGGAGACAAAACTGAAAAATGATTTAGATGAAGAACTTGTGGAAAATGAATGGAACCATGCAGAGGTTACGTGTCGATATGTGAGTTTAGGCCAAACCTTAATAAAACATGGAATCCATGTATTTAAAAAGGAAAGTAGCGTGGAAGAGATTCGATTCACTGATCCTTCCAGAAAAAGAAATCTTGATATGATGAACTCGATAGCTCAAGATCACAACACCAACAGTTGCTGAAAAAACAAAGATGAGTGGACAAAGAAGTTGGTGAAACACTGCTTACGTGAAGCTGTTTTAAGTTTTTCAGTTAAGTGTTGTTTTAGATATTTAATTTTGCTTTTTGGTTTCAATGAGCCTTAATCTGTTTCAAGTGTTCAAAATTCTTTTGCATATGCTATGAAAGTATTTGATGATAACTTTTGCACTCTATTAGTACACACCATTTTCTTCATAAAACAACCGTTACTACACAATTGAAATTTCTGATTTTGGCTACTCAAATTGAAGGTTCATCCTCTCTACTAAACAATTATAAACATGGNNAATTTGGCTACTCAAATTGAAGGTTCATCAAATCCAATACTTCATTGGTAAAGGACACAATATTCCTTGTTTGAATTCTCATTTTCTTTGCTCAACAATAGCAAGAAATTGTATCATTTACAAACAGTTTTTGAAATCAATGCAAAACCTTAACTATATAAAAGCATATGAACAAGAACACATTACACATTCCATACCAAACATAGCTATTGAATTTTCCTAATTACTTAAACTACCTAAGAAAGATGCCAAAAGAAACTGAAAGAAGAGCACTTGAGACAGCCCAGTTGGAGAAATTGCAATATGGTAACCAGAAGACTTGGCATGTTGAGGAAGAGACTCATCCACCATGACCCTCACAATCATCTTCTGTCCCACCTCACAGTGCCCTGAAGCACCGCTCATGAAGTAGAAGGTCCCTGGGTGGCCNAGCTTCAACTTGGTGTTGCCACTGTTAGAGAAGAGTTTGGGGTGTGTGGCATTGCAGTGTGTGTAATCCCCCTCATCCACCTCCATCACTGAATCCTTCTTGTACTTAAACCCTGCATTAAAAATAGAAAACTACTAAAAACAAACACCTGCACCAATTACCTCTTCAATAGTTTCTTAAACATTGTGGTTTCCACAATATTAAAGGTAGCTATCAAAACTGTAACACATGTTAGCATAACTTTCTATTTCTACAACTTTCTGCAGTACCAAGGTTCTTAAATTTGTTTCATGCAGATTTTGAAAACTGGTTCATGATAACGATTGTAACCACAACATTAAGGATTTTGTAGCATGTGACAACGTTTCACAATGTGGTGAACATAGTTGTTTGTAATTTTCTACAATATTAAAGATCACAATGAGACTGGAAGTTAAAATCTTTTGTACTAATTATGAGTGGGGATTTAAAGAGAGATGCAGTGCTTACAGAGGGTGTCACCAGCGTGGAACCTGTTGTGGGAAGCCCATTCATTGTAGAAGTTGGTGTCATTTTGGGGAGGAACAACCCACCCATTTGAGTCACCAACTTGGAATTCATTGGAAGCCACAGAGCAACATGTAAGAGTGGAAAAAATNGCAAAGAGAAGCACTAATAGGGAAGTGGAAGAAGAAGAAGCCATTGAAAGTATGAGGCAAGAGGAGAGTGAATGCAGAAGTTTGTGGTAGAAATAGCACACTTTGGTGTAGTAGGAAATGTGGAAAAAAGGGTTTCTTATATATAGATGTAGATCGAGAGAGTGGNGAAGTTGGTTTTNAGTGAGTTGGACGAGAAATGGGAGTAGTGGGTGATTACAGTTATTTTCAATCATATCTTGGANCCTTCGAATTNTGCANATTAATTTGACTTGTTAATTTGGGTCGAATTTTCAATTAAATTAACAAGGTTGAAATCTCAGATAGGGAATTTAGTGGGAGAAGCAGAAATATACACAAGAAGAAAAAAAGAAGAAAAATGCTATAATCACGGATCATGGGTCATGGTAGTTTATATGCATATTCAGCATTGTGTTAAGGTGCTACTTGTGTTGNTTTTCTATGTTCACTTCACGTATTACCTTTCTAGATAGACTAATTGATCTAATAGTGAAAAGGAAATTGCACTTTGCTTGANTAATGCCATATACACACATATTGTTGCTACATTTTTCTGTCATATCTATGANTGAGTACGGGTATGTAAGTGTAGAACAAACAAACAAACACAAAAGGGTCAACAACTATCACTGACACTAAAACAAAAGAAAAAAGTAATGATTTACATCTGCTTTGCAAGCTAAAATTATATTACAATATAATATNGTGTTGCTATAATGAAATTTCTAAATCTCTTGTATGTTCAGACTCCTGTTCAGAATCATTTGATTTAGATGTTTGGCAATTGAAGGATCTCAAACTTAGTATCCGAGGAAAAGCACTTTTTGATCTGATTATTTTGGAAGCACCATGCTTCTCAGCAAGCTCATCAGATAGTGTGTTTAAGATAACATCAAAACGCCTCTTGTAGGTAGGAAACCTTGTGATGAATTTGGTGATCCCTTGAAGTCTTTGCGAAAGATAAATGAAGAAAAAAAATGAGGGGAGAAATCCTTATGGTGGAAAATTAGTGCAAGAGTTATAACAAAACAACCAAATTGATTTGGTTTGATATGTACCTTCTTGCCAATGCATGAAGTTCAGCACGTTTTCGATCAGATTCTGGGACTCTGCGGCCAATAAATGATTTTTCTACCCTGGTGGGATCACCATTGAAGAGGACTAATTTGCCAAAGTAGTCCTCTTCTGACACACTAAGATTTTCAGCTTTGATTTGTTCTTTAATGACCAAAAGGGGATTAAGGAACCATTCAAAAAACTGTTCCTTCGGTTTGTTTGATGTAGTTAGTTCAGTATCCTCACCTGCATGGAGAAGTGTAAGCCTAATTATTTCTTGAAACTGCTTACTTTATACAAACAGTAGATGAAAATTAAACAAGCACACACACAAATGATTACTAATAGTTCAACAATGATCCCTTACTTATCAATATACCAGAGGAGTTGTGTTTTACAGAACGAAAAAGTGCTTGGAGAAGGCAATAAGCTGGCAAACCAATTCTAATGACTCTACCCCTTTTGCCAAACTTTGCTTCTTGTATGTCTTCGTGTGTTATTAGCCCTTCAGAAATCAGTGATTCTCCAAGTTGATGGCATTCTTTGAACAAGCCATCCAACAGCTACACAACTCATGCAGAATGTTTATTTANTACAGATGCATAACATGAACACAAAAATTCACATNTGAGACCTCGGTAGCAAAGAATACCTCAAATGGTTTGAACTCGGGTATATTTTTCAGTGATATTGCACGAGAGAGTGTCTTTGTTAAGGAGTTTGTTTTTGTGAGGGAATTTGAATGGAGAATTGTCCTTGATGATGGTTTCAATTCAGCCTTTTTTCGATATTGTGGCCTATCAAACACAATCAAGTGCATTAACTACAAGTCACATCATTAACACGAATTAGAAGGCATAGCAGAATGAGACCTTGGGAAGAAGGATCCATCTTTCATGTCAAGAATATCATTGCTGTATTCATCATAAAGGGACACAGCTGCAACAATGTACCTTAGGCCAAACAAAAAAGAAGACTCCTGCAAACATTAGAAACAAACAAATACTTATTGGATTAATTTAACATAAGCTTTAATACCATTTTAGACAATAGACTTAAATCTAACACAGTCTTACAAAATTAACTATACTGGGTGTGGATTATTTCAAGTTTAGTTAGTGATCTCAAGTTGAAATTTTAATATATGCAGCTTGATTAAGGCTAAGCTAAGCATGACATATCATGCTTAAAACTTGTAATCTCAATAAATATACTTAAAACTTGTATGAAGATTGACCTGATAAGTGATAAGACCTGCATAGGCACCAAGAAAGAAACTAGCTAATACAGATGCCAGAACCGCCCCAGCAACAGCCAGTGGCCACAAAATAATGGCAAGGCCTGCAAAGGGCACACATATTGTCTCCAAGAAAGGGCCTTCACGACCTATAAGATCATGTAAAAGACGATTCCACCCTTTAAAAAGCATGTAAGGGCCTTTACATACAGCAATTGCAGATATAACTGGTGTGTCAACTATGACCCCAAGAACCATAGCCACAATAGCTCCAGGAAGATATTCCAGCCTGCATCAAAACATTTGTTTGTCAATCTAAAAGACCTTTGCATCATTTACAACATACTATAGGTATGCACAGTATAATAAAACCCCTTGTTACCTAAAACCAATGATTTGGATGCATTTATGACAAATTCCAAGGTATGGTTTCATTAGAGACATAATGGTACAACAAAAACCTGATGTCATAATAGTTTCCATCTGGATCCTTTGGCTGCAAGAGGTCATCCATGACCGATAAATAAGTATCATAGCATTCATTTTTCACATCCTTGACAATATCAAAGGTCTTTGTTATAGTGGTCCATGTTCCATCCTGAAGATGCAATATGAAATTCTGTATTGAGTGACAACAGAAGGACAAAATTAACGAGGATTATAATAACCTCAAAAATGAAACATACAATGAAACAATGGAAAAGTTTGTACTCTTTTCCTCCCTCTACAGCTTCAAAAGTAGCAAATATTGGGGCAAAAAATCCATAGGCTGCTCCACCTATAACACTTCCAACAATGCCAACCAATGGCCATAAAATCAACACCAAGGGTAGTAGACATGTGCATGCAACAAACTTCAGTGCAGGTCCTAATTTTTCTGATCTGTGAGTTAAGGAAATCAATACAAGACACAATAACAAATCTAAAACAATGAGAAAATCAAATTTGAGAGACTGGAGCCAGGGTAAGCACCTAACTACACAGTAATATGTCCAAATACAATGTATCGGCCAAAGACCACATATGATAGCTGAGTTGCCAATTGTCATTATTAAGCATATAAGTGGGCACAAAATGACACCTGAAATCATATTACAGATTGAAAAATGTGTGAGCTTGATAAATCATAATCCTGAAGCAGAAACTTAGAACAACAGATAGATTGTGTAAGAGAGGGGAGGGAGAGAACAAAACAACTATTGTATATTCTTTAGAGGGAAAAATAAACTGCTAAATTCTTTGTCATGGGTGAAACTTTGGAATACCACATACTTATTTGTCATGTAGTTCAAATAGTTTACTTTTCTTTTTTTCTTTAATTTCCAGTAACATAAAATTTGTTGTGCTTAATGATCAACACTACAAGATCGATCATCAACATGGAATTTAATTGTTTTCTCTTGTTAATATCACACAATCATGGAAAAATCATTCAATCTGTATTTGTCACCAGCTAAATAAAATGAGTAAATCTTCGACAAATATGTAATAAAATGGAACACATGCTATATTACGTACCAATCTTCAAATGTCCATTGTCAAAGGAAGAAACCATCACATTAAAAGAAATAATTATCTAAAATAACTTGTAACAAAGAAAGTTTGCATAGGCAGTTACCAAGAAATTCCATCTCTTTTAAGTTCAACTAGTATTTCTCAATCAAACCATACATACATACATACATACATACATACATACATATATATATATATATATATATATATATATAACAGCTGAACTAACTCAGAAAAATGGAAAAATAATCATGGGCATTCCACCTTTGATGTTGCCAAGAAGCCAAAGACCGATGAAGAAAGGAAGAAAGCAAACCAAGTTCCATACTGAAGCCCAAAATCCTGTTGGAGGTTCCATTGCTCAGCCCCTTGAGTACAAAAGATTCAAACTTTAACAACTCTAAAGATGATAATGATTGAAAACTACACATCCAGATGAAAAAAACCAGTTTTCTGTCATCACAACTGGCTATCTCAGCACCAAAACCCAAATCACTCTTCATTCTGTGAGTTTCCATAGCTGGAGAAAACCAGCAGGTGGGTCAATCTTAAGCCCCATTTTCTCCCCTATTTTAGAACTTTGAGCTGTAAGCCTTAATATATTTGAAAAGGGTACGGTGGGATTGTGTTCATATTTTATTTTGAGAATGGTGAGAATCATGAGAGTTATGCCTGAAATGAGAGGAACAGTTATGAATATAGTTAGCTCTTCTTATGAAAGAGCATACATCAAATGATGCTTTGCCAAATTCTCATTCATTTTATTTTTTTTTTCTAATCACACTCCTTTATTCTGAGCATCTCATATTCCTTTGTGCTCAACTTTGGCCTAAAGCAAAGCAAAGAGTGTGTGATTTGATGACTTGTGATGTGCGATTTGTTTTGATTTGCGAAAGGAAAAGTAAGAGACCATTTTGAATGTGATACAAGAAATGGGACCTGAAGCTCACACACACATATACATACATATATATATATATATATATATATATATATATATATATATATATATATATATATGTATGTATATATATATAACGGTGAAAAGTATCGGTGGAAACGTTTTCTGTTTTTGATTTTGTTTATTCAAAAAGTTTACATAAGATATACGAAAATAAAGGTGGTTTTAATATCTTTATTTTCACTTACATATTGTTTTCGATACTTTACCTTTTTTAAATAGCTGAATTTGATTATATATATGAGATTAAAATAATCGATAATTTAATAATATTAAATTTTATTTTCATTTGATCTGAAATATTAAATCACAAAATGAATCTAACCACTACTGTGAGAACCAAATAAATAATTATAATAATTTTTGAGCTATTAAAGAAGATTTTTTTTTTTTAGAGGAATGAAAAATTAAAAATTTTGGATTTTGGTTTCTAAATGAAAAACAGAAGTCTTAGACAAAAGTATTATTATTTCCTCTCCTTCACGAGTCTTTCCTTTCCTCTTTTATGTTCCTTTTAAAAATCGAACCTTTCATTATCTTTTGCAGATTGAGGCAATAGAAGCAAGTTCTTGGAACATGTCTTACAATCTGTTTCCATCATTATGTCTATAGGTGAGTGTAATGTCTTACAATCTGTTCCATCATTATGTCTATAGGTGAGTGTAATTTATCCATTTTCAGTAACAACATTAATTTTCGACACATGCAAAACTTTTGGGCTTGCAAGTGATTTTTTAGTATTATAGGACAACCCTCACTTCGTAATGGTCATGAAATCACAATCTAATCATTATTAGGAATCTTGTTTTGGATATAAGTCGGGCTTGAGTCGTGTGGGGGTTGTGCTCACGGAAGAATGTTGATGAGCTCCTCTTTAAATTAAGGTAAACTAATTATTTAAATTAATTATTCTTAATTTTGAATTTTAAATACAGACAAATCTGAAACTTTTGGGAGTTGGAATTGAATTTAAAATTGGGATATTTTATGTTCTGGGTGTTATTGAATTGTGAAAGTGTTTATGGTATTTGCATAATTGTAAGATGGTAAGGTTATTAAGATGTGAGTTGTAGAAATTGTAGTAAAATGAATAAAAATTGCGCAAAAGATCATGACAGCTTGTATTATTCTGAGTATTGAAGGTGTGGGATTTTGGAGTTAAAGTTAAAAAGATAGACAGATCGAAAATTTGTAATTTCTTGTAAGATTTAAATAGTAACAAGTTTGGGATATGAAGATTGAAATGGTGAAGGAAAATATTTGGTATGTTATCCTGTTATGTATCTTTATGTGTTTCTCTCTATATTATAATGTAGAAGTCGTTTATGTTTAATTAAAGGAGTTGATGAATTTAAAGTTGTTAATTTTCTTGAAATGAGTCTTTGTTTTGGGATTATATTTGGGAATTTTGTATTTTGAAGTATGTTTGGATGGAGGTATGAGTGGACTGATAAATGAAATTTGAAATATGATAATGTTGATTGTGGTGTTAATTTGTGATATGTTTAATCTATTGGTAAATGGGAGAAATGAGAATTAAACATAGGGAGGACATGGAAAGGTAGTGAATGAGTTGTATACTAACTTGTAATTGTGAACTAACATAATTGGTGATGAAATCTTTGTCACAGGATGTTATTATGTAGAATTGGAAAAAAGATTATTAGGCTTAATATCTCCCTTGGTCTTCGTATTTGTGTGAAAATCTCAGTTCGGTCCTCAAGTTTTGAACTGTCTCAATTGGGTCATAATTTTTGTAACAATACACACATTTTACCCCAATCGTTAACTGATCTCAAACGACGTTAAGTTTAGCTGACGTGATATGCTGACGTGTTGGCTTAATCCCTTCTTGGTCCTCATATTTGTGTGAAAATCTCAGTTCAGTCCTCAAGTTTTGAACTGTCTCAATTGGGTCATAATTTCTGTAAAAATGCACACATTTTACCCCAATCTTTAACTTATCTCAAACGGCGTTAAGTTTAGCTGACGTGGTAGCCAGAAGACATGCTGACGTGTATTATTTAATTATATGAATTATTTTTTAAAATAAGCAGTGTTTCACATGGCACAATGCCTATTATTTATTTATTTGAATTAGGGATTTTATTCATCTCTTTGAGAATCGGGGATTTTACACAGATTATCTCGTCGGCTCAAAAAATAAAGTTACCGGAAAACTCGCGTAACCAGTGTAATCAGTCTCACAGTCTTTTCTGCAAATGAACCAACTTGGTAACCTATAGTTTCATCACCAACCTTTAAGCTATTTATTCCACTGATAGTAGAAGATAACTGTTGCACAGTGAGATCAATTAGCGATTGGGGTAAAATGTGTGCATTTTTACAAAAATTATGACCCAATTGAGACAGTTCAAAACTTGAGGACCGAACTGAGATTTTCACACAAATATGAGAACCAAGAAGGGATAAAGCCAACACGTCAGCATACAACGTCAACTAAACTTAATGCCATTTGAGATCAGTTAACGGTTGGGGTAAAATGTGTGCATTTTTACAAAAATTGTGACCCAATTGAGACAGTTCAAAACTTGAGGACCGAACTAAGATTTTCACACAAATACGAGGACCAAGGGAGGTATTAAGCCAAGATTATTATTATAAAAGTTGGTGTGTCTTGTTATTATGTGTGTTAGTGGTAACTATAGTTTAAACTTGAGTTGACAAAAATTAGATTTAAAGAAGAGCATTAAATGATTAAGTTAGATTTTTTCTTAAACCTTTATGATAGTTCACTAGTGTAGCAAAATGATACGACAATGATTCTTTTAAATAATAAATATAGCGCGGTTTGCCAATTGAGGCAAATTAAGGCGAGATAAAAAAGAGAGTTTTTTTGTCTCAATTCATAACCAAAGCCAATAGTTAAAGATCTTGATTCAGTGATAAGAAAACCAAAGCAATAAACAGAACAAAATTAAAAAAATAATAATAATAATTTTAAGTTTTTCGTAGTAGTTATAGTAACAACTAATGTAGTAGACTCTATCAAATTTTAAATAACTATTTAATTTCCAGACTCTATGGCAATGATTATTGGAGGAACTACTACCATAGATCCTGAAAATTAAATAATTATTTAAAATCTAATAGAGTGAGTGACAGTGGTTGCTATTGGAACCATTGTCATAGAATCTTTTCTACTTTGGTTCCTAGATGAATAGTTGACATAGGTCTAATTTTATTTAAAATATTTTTTTAATGTAAAGGTTTATGACCTCGGTTTGGTCTAGAACTGATACCATATATTCTTTTCTGCCTCGGTTTTTACCTAAATCGTTGTCTAAAGTCTACATTTTTTTTAAATGTGGTTTTCTTTCTATAATATCCTATATCACATAAATCACATAAATAAACATGTATAATATATAAAATATGTACATCATAAATACATACCATAATATATTTTTCAATAAAATAGAGAATTATAACCATATATATTTCACAAAAACTCAATATTTTCATATTTTAATATACATAATATTATAACTTAACACTTACATACTATTGTATAAATATATTACAATTAAATTTAATTAAAAAATACATAAATTAATTTTTTTTTACGGGTAACGAGTACCTGCGAGTCGGATAGTATACTATCCGTACCCGACCGGTTTAGAAGCGGGCCACGTGTAGTAAATATTCGCGGATAGTAACTACCCGCCACATGTTTTACCTGCAGATACGTGTCCTTTTTTTGCCATCCCTATCTCCAACATTAACGGTATGCTAGTTTGTAATTGGAAGATTATATAAAATTATTCACTTTCGATATATGAGCCTATTTGTTTATAAAAGTATGACAATAGCATTTTATTATTTTCCTGTATCTTAAATAAACTTTTAATAATAACATAAGCTTTTATAATTTTGGGCTAAATATGTTTTTGTCCCTAACTTTCAGTGAAAATTGAAATTAGTCCTTCTTCAAAACTTTGGTCTAATTTAGTCCTCCAACTTTAGAAATATATGAATTTAGTCCTTTTAACCAAATTTGGTTAAGTTTATTTGATGTTTCAAACACCTTTCTCAATTAACATTGAAGCAAAAATGTGCCAAACAATGTAAACAATCCAAATATTATAATAAAACATGCTTGAAACATCAAATAAACCTAACAAAATTTAGTCAAAAAGTCTAAATTCATACATATCTAAAGTTAGGAGACTAAATTAGGCCAAATTTTGAAGAGTGACTAATTTCAATTTTCACTTAAAGTTAAGGGACCAAAAACATATTTAACCCTATAATTTTTTTTTGAGACTCCACACTTTTACTTCTTAATCCTTAATTAAGGAGCTTATTTTGATATACGTAAAAGTATAACTTATAGAGAACAATTGATAATTTATATCTATTTTTCTTTCTTAATTATTAAAATACTTTTTATAAGTAAAAAATGTGATAGAGGAACAAAACTACAAAGAGAATATATGTTATATTTCTTAATCTGTTAAAGGCCTTTTAAAAATAAAATCATAACATAAAAAAGAAATTTCAAAACGAAAACTAAATAGTAGAGAAAAACATTAAACAAATATAATTACTTCTTAATCTTGATTTAAGGAATTTATGGAGATTAATTTTAATTTTATGATGATTTTCAAAGAAAACAAATTTCAACAAAGTGTATTAAATAGTATACCTTTATAGTATTTCTCTTGGGAAATATTCTAATATGAATTGTACCAAAGTGTGGCTTTACTCTCTTTATTCTTTAATTTAAAACTTAGGGCAAATCCAGATGGCATCGTTGGTGTAGAAATTAAAGTTAAGTTATTTCATTTTATTTGCTTTAATTATGAGAGGTGGATTGTGATATATTTATTATATATTATCCAAATATGTGGTAAGGAATCACTATTCCTATTAGATAAGTAAAGGGTACCCTTTATGCTAAAAGTAAGAGAAAAACAATAAATAAAAGTAAGGGATCACCTTGTAGATTATTAAAGCATTCATGTTGCTTCTAAGATGACACTTGTTATGGTTTACATTATTTATTTATTTTTCAAAAAAAAAAAACAAAAAAGAAATTGCCATTGATTAGTTTGGCCTATCAATACTAATGTTTTTTAGAGGTTTGAAAACTGTCAACAAGATTTTGTAAGTAACATTTTACAAAATTAATTACGAGTTGTTTAGTAATTAATATCCCAAAAAAAATAATTAAAGTATATATTTCATATAAACTACAAAATTTAATAACTTATTCTAATTAATAAAACAATGTTTCATACTAATTAGCCTTATATATAAATTTTCATATATAATAAATTATTATGGAAAGAAAACTATTATAGATAATTAAGATATAACTTTTTTATTTAAATTTAAGAATGTAATGTGCAAATATCACAATTCAGTTGTAATTTAATAATTGTTTTATAAAAACTTATAAAATTGCTCTGAATAAAATTTATAACTATTTATATATTACAAATATATTTTATATCTAATCAATGTAAAATCTTTAACAATGATAGATATTTATGGATATAATGAACATTTCTCCTTTTTCTATACTTATTAAGATACATTTGTAAGAGTATCTAAGTCTAATATGCAAGATTGATTCATGCTATGGTTGAAGAATTAATGAAGATCCATTTGCTTGTGCTATGAGGACATTCCGAGGAACATCATTATCAAATATTCAAAAACTCACGTCTCTAGTGCTAACCAACAATACAACCACCACAACAAAATCATTTCAAAAAGTATATACCAAAAGTTAGTATATGTATATATATTTTTTATTAAAATGATAAGAAGATAGTGTAATGAAAACGCAAACAAATAAATATTTGTTAGTATGAATAAAGTATTAACATCTTTACATAAAAAAAATTATAAATTTGAATCAATAATATTTTGATATACATAAATTTTTTACATTAATTTGATATTATCTTTTTTTATTTTTATTTTATAAAAGAAAATACAAAATTTTATATTTGTATGATTATTATTCTTATACTGTATCAAATGAATATAAAAGTGTGTGATGATATTATTAGTTTTTAGTAATTCGAATTAATGATATATATATATATATATATAAAGTAGAGATCATCTTGATGAGGGAGAATTTGTGGCCTCAGGTCATACTTTCATGGTGTGGGATGAAAAGGCCCAGAGATTAATAATGAAAGGGAAGGGAAGCATGCTCATGCAGATGTTTTTCTTTTTCTTTCTTTTTTTGGACATATATGCACGTAGTGATTTTACTTTCTAATATTGAGTCATAATGATTTATTTATTTATTTTTTTAGTTAGAAGTGGATTCAATTATTTGCTGACTATGTTGTAACTTGTAAGAATATTCTCAAATTTAGTAACTAAAGCTATAATGTAATTTATTTTTAATATTGATTTAAATTGGTCCATTTTAGTGAAATATAAAAAGGAAATACAAAACATATAACATGAAAATAAATAACATATTTTCTTTTATGTGATATATTACATAAAATGAAGTAAGGATGTTAATTTTATTTTAGTACTAATCTTAGATACAATTGTAATATTTTCAATTAGCAATGTAATAGATGTAGCGTAGATTTGATGTATTAATTGACTTAACATACTTTGATTTGGAAGAAACTGAATAATATAACGACGTGGTGGTATTTTTGAAAATTTCAGAATTTTCATAAAATAATAAGAGTATGTATCTCTTTTGCCATCAATTAATCAAGAATCGAAACTAAAAGATGTGTTAAAAATTTTAAAATTTTTCAAAATTTCTTGTTGGTTCTCGAACTGTTCTCATGAACAATTTTGTTTGGGTTAGTGTAGGAGGCACGAAATGTCTAACACTTTGTTCTTGACGCATAACCACATTTCCAGTCTGAAGGGTCGTGAGCTCCTCCTTATACTTGGGTTACGTCTCCTCAATCTGTCATCGCATATGCTTTTGAGCATCTCATGCTAGTTGGACTGGTTCTCTGACTCCTTGGCTGCTAAGTTGCTTGTCATGTTTCTTGTTGTCACTATAGAATTTAATGTTGATCATTCAGTTCCACGGTGGACGTCATAATATTTCGAGTGTAAAGTCAAGGTAACCAGTTCAGGTTGCGTTATATTGTCCGAAGTCCAGATATTGTCCAACAAGCGATCTTCCACGCATCCAAACCGTTTGGAGTGTACCTACAGAAGGCATTTCGATGTCAAAGTTAGCTCAAAGTTTGACAATAATAAATGCACTGAACCTACCTACCTTTTTACCTCAAACCTCAAACATTAGCTTAATTATGGTTCAATTGGAGTAGTTATAATTTACCATTAAGTTGATCAACTTTAAGTTAATCTATTTTGAAAGTGTTCATCCAATTAATTAAATTTATGGTCGATCGATTATTTTGATGATCAATCAAACTCATTGTCATGTTCATCGAGTTGGTGATTGATTATCTAAGCTAGTACATAACCAATAAGTTTGTTTGATAACCAATAAGTTTGTTTGATAATGGATCAATCACAATAACTTGTATTCCAAGTTGTAAAGTATGAACTTTGAGTTATGAGACGTGAGTTCCAAATTAGTATATGAATAACTAACTTGTTTAACATTTTGATCAAACTCGTCTATTAATACACGGCCAACCAATCTGATGACTAGACAGACTCAGTGATTACCACTAAAATTATAATTATCCATTAGAAGTGCGATTCACCATACGATCATTCAGTAAGCATATAATTCATAAAATTCATAAAAACAGCATACGTGTCCGTGTTAGGAAAAGAGGATACACTTTTCAATTTAAAGCATTCGTAACAGTACCAAAGCTTTCAAATTCACGTAATTAATTGCATTCCAATTTCACCAAATACTATTTTCAACTAATAAACCATAAAAGAGAAAAGCAATATTTGCCCATAGACCATACGACGCAAACTGCACACTGTATCAATCAGTGAATCATGCACTCAATTTAATAAAAAACTAAATCCAAAAATAAAATCCCTAAATTCCATAATTTCAAATTAAAATTTTTATAATTTGAAAAAACATCATTTATTAAAAATCATAAATTCCTCATCATACTTTAATACTAATTATAAACTAATAATTTCAAACATTCTAGTCAATTCAAGGAACTACTTTATTTCAAAGCAACTTTATAATATATGATTCTCACAAAATATATTATTAGAAAGGTTCATGAACTTACCTAAACCATTACAAAAGATCTCTTAATGAATATATTTCTTTCTTTTACGTTTTTTTATGACTTTCTTAATGACATAGATTTTGTCTTGGGCTGTAAAGTCATTTACTTTTTACTTTTCAAATACATAAATTTTTATTCATGAAAAAAAAAACTGTAATTTCTAATAAGTATTTTAAAGTCATTAATTAAAACATCGTAATATCCTGTGAGAAGAAAAAAAAAATAATTTTAATAATTTTATAATAATTCTCATAACTTTAATAGATCTATATTTTAACAATCAATCACATTAAAAACTTTTATATTTAAGTTATTTTATAAATTACATAAGTCAAGATCAAAATAATCTAACATTATTTTCCCAAACAAGATTGTATTTTTCTTCCTATTGCATCACTACCCAACATGTAATACTACTCTATATACTTAAATACCACTCAAGATTAAAAGAAACGACAACGTCTTTACTAAAAAAAGGTTTCACTCACACTTGCAATGTTGTCCTCCATGGATTTATGAAGGATCCCAATTGAATGAAGGATTTGGAAGCAAAGATAATACCATATAAGATAGCATAGCTCTCAACTAAGGACAAAGGTTAAAATTGAAAAAACAGTGGAGAAAGGGAAAAAAGAGGGAGAACATGACACCTTAGAAGCATTTAAGGATAAATGTCAAGTTTATTTCACTTAAAGATGCTATATATCCAAGATAAGAGCCTATAGTTAATGTATCAAAGTCTAAAAACATGAAAAAAATACTCACAAAATCCTATTTCATTCATTATTTAAGTATGATAAGAGCCTATAGTTAATGGTTGAAAAAAAGATAATTAAGAATGGGTTAAATAACTAAAACAAAGAAAAACCCAAGGTGAGATACTCCTTGGCCAAAATCCAGTTGCTGATTGAGTTGGCTAGTTTGGTTCGTGTAGCCTAACAACTAAATAATTATTTTGGTTCATATATCATTTCACTTCATTCAAAAATAAACTAAATGCTTCTAGGTTCTTCTAAAATATTTTTGGCATACACAAATAAAGAACTTTCTAACTTCTACAAAAATATATTATACTTGATAAACTCTTTCTAAAACTTCTTAAGTCTTTTTCTAATTATCATTTTTTGATAGGTTATTTTTATTTATTTTTTTATGATATTTTTTACTAGAAGTCTTTGAGGTGATTTTTCATCATGATTTAACTTTGGTCAACCTCCAACTAAATATGAACCAGACTTCCAAGTCAAAGTTAAATATGTCATCAGTAAATATTTGTCATCTCATAAGTTATCCTAATCATGTGCATAATTTGTAACTCAATTATCTTCAATTTCTATTCCTAGTAATATACAAGAAGCTTTGGTAGATCCTAGATGGACCAGAGCAATGGTTGATGAGATGACACCTTTAGAAAAAAAAAAAAAAACAACACTTGAGATCTTGTGTCCTTACCAAAAGGGAAGAAAATTGTGGGCTGCAAATGGGTATTTACAATTAAGCATAAAGTTGATGGAACTATTGAGAGGTATAAAACACGACTTGTGGCTAAAGGTTACACTCGATGTTATGGTGTAGATTACCAAGAGACGTTCGCATGGGTAGCCAAGCTTAAGACTGTGAGAATACTTTTATCGCTAGCAGCAAACCAAGATTGGCCTTTTCTACTATTTGATGTGAAAAATGTTTTCCTACATGAAGAAATTTTAGAAGAAATTTATGTGGATTCTCCACCAGGCATGATAGATTCAATTAGAGTGAATATTTTATATGGATTAAATCAATCCCCAAGAGTATGGTTTGGAAGGTTTACCAAGTCTATGAAGGCTTTTGGCTATAGAATAAGTACCTCTGATCATTCCTTATTTTTAAAGACAAGAAAAGGAAAAAATTACAACTTTGATTATATATGTAAATGACATGATTGTTACATGAAATGACTAAGATGAGATTTCTAGTTTACAACAATACCTTGCATTTGAATTTGAGATGAAACAACTTGGAAACCTTAAATATTTTTTGGGTATTGAAGTAGCTAGATCAAAACATGGTATTTTCCTATGCTAAAGAAAATATATTATTGATTTACTATTAAAAACTGAGTTGCTTGCAGTAAACTAGTTGATACACCAATTGAACAAAATGATAAACTCTTTCAATGCTAAAATTCAGCAAACATAGAATAGGAAGATACCAAAGGAAAGAAGGAAAATTAATTCATTTTTCTCATACACGTCCAGATATTACTTATGCAGTGAATGTAGTTAATCAATTTATGCATGACCCACGACAGCTTCGTATGGATGTTGTGAGGGGATTTTGAGATATTTGAAGTCTACTTCTGAAAAAAGAATTTTGTTCTCAAATCATTGGAAACTCAAATTAAAAGACAATACTTATATTGGCATGGTAATTGATACGAAATATTTTAGTTATTTGTTTCTTAACGAGGTGAGTATGAAAACCATGACATTCAATCTTCAAGTTTCCTTAATCATGAATTTTGTTTAGATATTTTAAAAAACAAAATAGGTAATCAAATAAAATTTATCAGTGAAAAATATTAACAATTGAATTATTATTTATAAGTTTATTACTTTTTTAAGGATGAATATATTATGTAAGATTTTCTTCAATTCCTCTTTCACCATGCTTTAAATTTTAACTTCACATCTTCAAAACTGGGATGTCTTAAGTTTTCTTCTCTAAAACTTAATGGAATATGTCTCTAGAAGACACTATAACATTTAATTCAGTCAAATATATCATATGATAATAGATGTAGTAAAAATAAAATGTAATTAATTTATCTTGGTTATTGTGTTATTTTATCATATTTATGAGTTTTTACCTCCACATAATTAATTACCTTGATTAATACTATGCTAATATACTTTAGTCATTACCTTAACTTAATCACATTTTATCATTGTTAATGATTTGACCAACATGAAATTGTTTTGATTGATATATATAATCATTGTCTGCATATATCTAGCATATATCTAGACCAAGTATATATTGGATCAGGTAATCGAAATGTACTCGAGTATTTGTAGTATATTTGCATATGTATATTTTGCTTATTTATAATTAAAGTTGTTTTGGAAAGCTTATTTTTATTAAAATTTATTCATTTACATTTTTTTTAGAAAGATAAAATTTATTTACGTTAATATTTTATTTGTATTATACTTTAAAATTAAGTTTTTAATTTGTCTTAATTTTAAAGAATATTTTTAAATAAAAGGGTAAAAATGAAAAATATTAGCTAGTAATAGTTGATTGATAATAGATAGTAAAATAAGTAACGGAATGGAGCATATATAAATAAATCAATTTAAAAAAAAAATAAGTCATAAAAAAATTATTTTCGTAAATGCAATATATGCTCTTTTATAAAGTTTTATTAAATAATTAGGATGGAGAAGTTTATGCTCCTCTTGAGCAGAGAAGCTATTAAAAATTTTATGATAGAGACCAAGTATTATTAATTCATAAATGAATAAATTTTTTCTGTATTTTTCTCAATTTTTTTTTTTTTTTCATTTTGGTGAGTTCTTTGCATCCTATCAGAGAAGCTTTAGGAAAATTAGTTTCAGATTTTCAGAGAATGGACTGGTCCGAGCACACATTTTGTGCCAAAATTTTAGTGGGCCCAAGCTATTTTTGGCAAAATCTAGGTGTTTCTTCCTAAACCTCCCTTTTTCTTGCTTCACCCCTAAAAGCGTCAATTTTCTTCCTAGTCCCTCAGTCTCTTTATTTTTGTTTTAATTTTTCTAGATTAGATATTTCGAAAGGTATTTTTAATCTGAAAAATAACTTTCGCAACATCCAATCCAAAAAGTATAAAAAATATATTTTAGATTGAGGCTGCATCTAATTAGGATAGTTACACATTTTTGCCTCTATGAATGGTGAGAGGATTCAAAATAGATAGAGTAGGAGGTGGAGATATATGTTTTATGTGACCAATTTGAGAAAGAAAGTGTGTAAAAAATTAGGAATATATTTAACTTTTGTATATTTGTTTCCACAATTTAGTATTTTGACCTTATTTTATAGTTTTAAACAATTTATATTTAAACATCAAATGAATCAAAATTTAACTTTAGTTTCACCAACAAAGAATATTCAAAAATATTTTAAGCAATTAAAAATTATTTTTTAATTTATTTTTATTTTAAAAACTCACAAAGTCTAATTATCATAAATCTCATTTAAATTAATATTTTAAACACAAAAATTGAATTAAAAATCCTAATTAAAGCTTAATTGGAGATATAAATATACAATATCAATTGTCCTATTTATTTATGGTTAAAATTTTAATTTAGTCTTTAGTTTTGTCAATTCAACCCTAATATTTTACTTTTACTAAATAAAATTCTAGGTCAATTTTATTTAATTTAATCTATTTTTCTAATGTCATTTAAACAATTATTGGACACTATGTATGTCATATGTAAGATGTTAGTTAATGGTTTTTTATTTTTTTATTAATTTAAAAAAAATATCAACATGTCAAGCCAACATTGTATCATATGACAATAGTATTGCCATATGTCAGAGTTAATGAAACATGTCAATGTCTTATATTCAATTGAATCTCTATATTTTTTGTTTTTATTTAATTCAGTCACATTTTTTTAAATTGTGCAATTTTTTCAATTTTCAAATTGAGATAAAATCTAATTTTTATATAAATGTTATGTTGATATTTTTATTAAATTTTTCTTTTTAATTAAATATTTTTAATTTAGTGTTAGAGTTAGTTTAAAATTAGAATGAAAATTTTAAAAGTAAAAACTAACACCATGAGTTAAAAATTTTAAGAGGTTAAAAATCACATTAACTATTTAATACTTTATGTGAATTGTAGGATAAAAATTAATTAAATATTTTAACCTAAAAATTATTATAACATTTATATAAAAATTAAATTTGGTCAAGGAGACAAAATTGCTCCATTAGAAAAAAAATTGAATTAAAAAAAAAACTAATATAGAAATCAAATCGAATGTAAGATATTGATATATAACAATACATTGATAGTTAATCCTCACACTATCATGTGTCACTCACGCATGAAACTTTGTGACAAAATGATGAATTGACATATGAACATTTTTTTAAAATTAAAAAAAATAAATAAAAAGTAACATTTCTTCTCTTCCTAATATTAGAAAAATGTAGAATATAAAATATATAACATGGAAATTATTGTAAAATATTTAAAGTGATAAATTATTTGGTGTAATGTTATAATATATATATATATATATATATATATATATATATATATATATATATATATATATATGGGTTTGCTAATTGCATACACCTGTTTTTACATTTTAACACATTTTAACAATGTGTACCGGGTTTCAGTAGACAAAAATACATTTATATATCATGAATTATAAGTTATAAAGTTAAGGGTATTTTAATAATTTTCATTCTCAAAAATAAAAAAATAAAAAAAGAAACCCCCCAAACCCTTACCCACCTCTCTCATTCCTCTCAACCCTTCATCTTTCATCTCTCTCACTACAACCCTTTCTCTTTCATCTCTTTCACTACAACCTTTTCTCTATCATCTCTACTCTAGCCCCAATTAAAAAAATCAGAAACACTTGCCTTATTTTAATAATTTTCATTCTCAAAACTAAAAAAAGAAACCCCAAACCCTTACTCACCTCCTTCATTCCTCTCAACTCTTTCTCCTTCATCTCTCTCACTCAAACATTTACTCTGTCATCTCTGCACTAGCCCCAACTAAAAAAAACTCATTATTAAACGATTTACTTTTGTAAAGAGTTGAGTCATTGACATATTCACCTTCCGAACAAAGTTCATTCANAATCTCTTTAATTTCATTATTTTCACTATATATATTACAGCCGACGGGCACAACTTGCACCAAGACTTATGAGCATCATTCCTTTACATTCTGAGACTACTACGTAACATTACTCCGTGACCATTTTTTTTTTGTAGAAATTCATTAACTTGTTTTCCTTTACTAAAGAAAAAACAAATCAAAATACAATAAAATTCTCAACTATAAAATCAAAGAATAAAAATTCTAAATCTTGAAATTTTATTTAAAATTATATAAAGAAAAAATTAAGTGCTTTAATTTTTTTATTTAAGTATTTTTTTTTCTCTAACCATTTTATTTAATAATGAATGTTTTTTTAGTTGGGGCTAGTGCAAAGATGACAAAGTAAATGTTTGAGTGAGAGATGAAGGAGAAAGGGTTGAGAGGAATGAAGAGGTGAGTAAGGGTTTGGGGTTTCTTTTTTTAGTTTTGAGAATGAAAATTATTAAAATAAGACAAGTGTTTCTGATTTTTTTCAATTAGGGCTAGAGTAGGGATGATAGAGAAAAAGTTGGAGTGAAAGAGATGAAAGAGAAAGGGTTGAGAGGGATGAAGGAGGTGAGTAAGAGTTTGACGTTTTTTTTTTTATTTTTTTTATTTTTGAGAATGAAAATTATTAAACTCAACCCACCTCTCTCATCCCTCTCAACCCTTTCTCTTTCATCTCTCTCACTCCAACATTTTCTCTATCATCCTATGGCCAATTACCAATTCCTTTTAATGTCATTATGCTTGTGAAAAAAAAGATAAAATTAGATATGACAAAAATTATAAAATGAAAACTCATTATAAAATCATTTTTTGTAAGAAATTGTTTAACAACTAGTGTTTCTGATTTTTTCCATGCCAATTACCAATTCCTTTGATGTCATTATGCTTGTGAAAATTAGATAAAATTAGATAAGACAAAAATTATAAAATGAAAACTCGTTATAAAATCATTTTTTGTAAGNAATTGTTTAACAACGAGTGTTTCTGATTTTTTTCCAAGCGAATTACCAATTCCTTCATATGTCATTATGTTTGTGAAAATTAGATAAAATTAGATAAGACAAAAATTATAAAATGAAAACTCATTATATAATCATTTTTTTTTTGTAAGAAATTATTTAACAATAAATGTTTCTGATTTTTTCAATTGGGGTTACAATAGAGATGACAGAGAAAAGATAAAGATTGAAGTGAGAGGGATGAAAGAAAAATGATTAAAAGAGGAATGAGAGAGGTGAGTACGAGTTTGAGGGTTTTTTTTTTTTTTTTTTTGTTTTGAGAATGAAAATTATTAAAATACGCTTGACTTTAAAACTTAAAACTTAGAATCCATGATATTAAAGAGTATTTTTGTCTACTAAAACCCGATAAACATTGCTAAAATGTACCAACTGAAAAACAGACGTACGCGTGTTAGCAAACTCATATATATATATATATATATATATATATATATATATATATATATATATATATATATATATATATATATATATATATATATATATACTAGATTCATGTTATATAAATATAAGTATGATAGAATAATTATGGTTAAATTAATTATGAATAAAAGACTTGTATCCCATATAAATTATAATATAACCCAAACATTTTTTTCTCCAAACATCTTTTCTGCATTTTTTTTGCTTATGCCATTGCAAACAAATTAACGTGTTTCATTAAAAAAAAAAAGTCCTTTTAGGGCAAGTATAGAAAATTTAATCCAAAGCTTGTAAATAAAATTGTAAGAAGACGATGCAAAAATAAAGCTGCACACACAAAATAATAGAATGGCAATTATATTGCAATTAATTCATACAAGATATTCACTATTTTATTTTTCTTTTTCTTCTTTAAAATCTTTTTAATTATTATATTAACCTTAAAAATAAGTTTTTGGGATTGAAAATGTATCTTTTTTCTCCACAAAAAGAAAAACCACTAAATTATTTTGTACATTTTTTTATTGTTACTTGGGTAGAGATTCTTGACAAAATTGCCTTTCAAAAATTAGAATGAAAAACATTATTGAGAAGACAACATTTAACTAGAATAAGAATAAAATCATAGATAGATCGAAGTTCCATGTAATAACGAAACATGCCATTTGATCATTTGACAAGTAGAAATAAAGTGTATGAAGCAAAATAATGGTTATTTGGAACTACCAGTGAGCATAAAATCTATGTAGGGTATCTTTGCATCTTCTGAGGACCATATAACAATAATATATAGTTAACACCAAACAATTAAGATCATCCACTTGTTTTCCAAATATTTCATGCATTTTTTTTTAAAAGAAGAAAATTAACTTTTTACCAATAAATATTAGTTTTTTAAATAAGTTTAATTAAACATAAAAACTTATACAATTGTTTAATTGAGTTTTAAATTCTTTGTAAATTTGGACATTTTTACCCGAGTCTTTATTAAATTTTACTAAAATATTATATATTTTTAAACTGAATCTTTATTATTTATTTATTTTTATTAAATGATATGACTATTTATCATTTTGTACCATTGTTTTCTTATCTCCACATATTAATAGATGTACGAGAGCTTAAACATAAAAACATCTAATGATATAATCGAAAATTGGTGTGATGAAAACTTCAAACATACAATTTATCACTAAAACTATTTTTGTTATGTTGTAACTAGCACCATGTTAATACCGTTATCCATGTTTTTTTTTGTTTCACTTATATTTTTGTTACTAACAAAATCCTAAAAAAAAATTAAATTTTGAAAAGATTCAAAAAGTATACTTAAAATTTAAAAATAGAAGACATATTCAACATCTTAAGTAATTTTGGATTGACACAAAACTTATTCAACTTTACTTACACACAATTAACCGTCAAAACAGATAACCCAGCTCAACCCAGTCCGGTCCACCACGGGTTGATGGGTTAAACGGGTTGACTCACTGGTTCATTTAATTATAATTTCTTTTAAGTAAAAAAATTATAACTTTTTTTTAATTCAAATCTAAATAAACAACGTAATCCAAAAACATATACAAAAGGTGAACAAATAAGTTTTTAATATTGATAATTTTTGTATTATCTGTCCATTTATAATATTAAAGTCTTGAATAGATAAATCTATAATATTTTTCTCTCTTTAAATCACCATCTACAATATAATAAAAAAAATGCTAACTAATAGTATTGAAATATAAAATAAAATAATTAAATTAAATTAAGTGAGTTGGTGAGCTAATTCGATTCACCACGGATTCAACCTGATGAGTCGGGTTGAAAACTAACTCGCATAAAATTATATTGTTGAACATCTTATAAGACAAATTTGTTATATAAATAAATATGTACAATATACAAGTAGATATATACTTTATGTATATCTATATACATATAAAAATAGAAGAATGAAAAGCAAATCTTGTGGGATATGTGAGAGGATCAAACTAGGGTTTGCACATGTCTTTGTAAATTGCATGCATCTGAGCAAAGGGTTTAAAGCAGAGATTGCATGGGCAATTGGGACGCATGGTGTGGCCAGGTATGATGTTTTCTCATGTTTCTGTGTGAAGTGGAACCCTCTTTTCTTGTTTCTTGTTCCTTGTTCAATAGTAACAACATCATTGTACTGACACAGAGAAAGACCAACTATGTGATATTCATATCCATATTAAAGATGAAAAAAAAAAAAAAATCTCTACTTTTTCACGACACACTCATCAAAAAGCGAACCATTATCCCCTATTTCTAGTACTCATGATAATCAGTGTTATCTTTATCTTTTCCCATTGCAATTTTATATTTTAAAATTGATTCCAAAAAAAGTCATTAGCTTTAGTTTTCCTTTACTCTTTCTTTTGTATGATAAACTTGGTTATTGTTGTTTTTGTTTCAGTTTGGTGTTGGAACAATTGGGAATTTTATATAAATTTAATTAAAATATAGTAATAGTATAAAACTATTTATATTGCTATGAGTTATGGATTTTCACTGCATTATTTTTAATTGTTAATATATATTGATCTACAAAAATCTTTATGAATAAATAAGATATGCATGTAAAATTATTTTAATTATCATCCAATCATATTTCAAGCACAATCAATTTAAAAAAATAAATTAGGTGGCAGTTACCAAATGAATAGTAAGATACCTAAAAAATTAGCCAAGGTTTGAACCTTGCACCTTCCACTCTAAACATCATGCACCACATTTTGATCAAACCAACCAAACAATAATATTTAACTTTTAGTCATAAACATGCCTAATACTTCAAATAAGCATATTTAAGATTAAAGCCCCTAATAAAATATAAGAAATAGCTAAAAAGAATCAGTACACATATAAAAATAGAACACAAGACCACAATTTCCATTTGTAAAAAACGATGACGATGGTCCATGATTCATTAGTGAATAATGTTATAATATATTATCAAGTAAGAGATGATGGAAGTGTATGTTGCAAACTTATGATGAATTAGAAGTCTATAAATTAGATGCACACTCTTGATTTTCTTTTATTGTGTCTAATCTTCTTTCCATCATATAAATTAGAAGTCCAAGATAATAATGATTTAAAAACTAGAAGCTAACGAACAATTTAGTTTTTCAGTCTCCGCATTTTTAAATTATTGGCTTAATGCTATTATTGGTCCTAATTTTGGTTAAAAATGTTCGAAATGGTCCCAATTTTTTTTTCTATTCAATGTAGTTCTAAAGATCGTAATTTGTGTTTAATTAAGTCCTTTTTTCAAACACTGTTTGAATCATTAACGACCAAATGTCCAGTTATGCAATCAGTGAATGCCATGTCATTTAACTGCTGACCTACCTTGACTAAAAAATGATACAACCAATGAGAGACTGCCATGTGACAGCCTCTTCCCCACCCAAAAAATAAGGATTTTTTTGGGGGAAAGGCTTCCTTACGCCTACGCCACGAGAGGAAAACTGAATGGGTTTCAAAATGCAAGAGCGTCGCGATGCGAATCTAGCTCGTGGTTGCTTGTCTGTGATTTGGTTTCTTTGGTTTCTTTCTAGTTGCAGGTTCGAAGAGCAGCTTCGCGATGGCTGGAGAAGATGAAGATTGATGGAGAATGGTGCTTTTGCGGTGGTGATTCTACTTCAATTGACTTGACGAAGAAGATGAGCTTGCACATGCTCGCTATCTCGTTGCGGCAATCATGGTTGTCGCGACAAGATGTTAATGGCGATTCACAGTGGAGGAAGGGGAAGATGGTCATGGTGGTGTTTCTGGGTGGTTGCTGGACGGAGAAGATGAACAGTGGTGGTAGTGGTTTCAAAATATCTGATGATGGAGGTGCAAAGGTGGTGGCTGGCCGTGAGCGTGGCGACGGTGATTAGGGTTAGATTAGGTGGTGGCTAGGGTTTCTGTGTAAGGGGAAATTAGAGTTTCTGAATGTAGGAGATGATGATGACGTGTCAAAGGTGATGTCACTGATTGTACAACTGGACATTTGGCCGTAAACGATTTAAACAATGTTTGCAAAAAAGGATTAAATTGAACATAAATTACAATCTTTAGGACTGCATTGAACAAAATTGGGACCAATAATAGTATTAAGCCTAAATTATTTGAATGCGTTTTTTTAAATAGTTAAAAACATTTAAGTTTATATAAAACACTTTTAAAAAGGAAAAAATATTATAAATATGTAATTGTGATAGTGAGAATAGAATCTACCTTTGATGATGTTCATATTTTAATTTATAATACAGGAGTAAAATTGCATAAGTTTTTCTGTTAACTTATCCTTCTTTAACATGGTAAATTATTCATCATGAATAACCAAAATACATAACATTTTTAATAATTCTTATTTAAAAAAATTAACTTTTAAAACCATGAAATAAAATTTTGTATCATACTACCAACAAAATGATAAAAAAGTTCCAAAAAATTGGCATACCATTGAAATAATAGAAAAATAAGAATGTTTTTCGAAGTTTAAGTCCATAAGTTGGGTGAAATATAATATTAATTAGTATGATTTTGGTTTCATTCAGTTGATAAATACATTGTGCATTTACGAAACCTAGTTTTAGTCTTGGCACACACAATCTATGTAATTAAGCATTAAAAAAGAGCGTGCGATTATGATTATGAATATCTATTTGTCCAACTCAATGCATTCAGCTTTATTTGCATTTAAATAAAGGAATAATATCTATGGGTACCACAATTATTTGATTCGTGCATATTCTCATATGAGAAACCATGATATAAAAACCCACCATATCTGGATTCATTTAAAAGGGATTAATAATTTTATACTAAGTTTTTTTTTTTCTTCTTAATATTAATGTCGGTACATGGCATTATTGGTACAATCTCATAGAAGATTGATCCACATAAAACATTACATGTGAAAATCAGGTATGATATTATGGACCAACAAGAACCTGAAAATGAAATAATTGATGTCTGATTTGTGAAAAAAAGGGACATGTCTACACTAAACTCCAAGTGAATATAACGTTAGCCCATACCAAAAAGACAGAGAAATACTGAAAAAGATTATAATAAGAGAAAATAGAACTATAATTTGGAATGCTTGCACTGTTGTCCCACAAAAACATGTGCAGTTTCCAAATTTTATTTTACTTTTCTGCCAGAATTTTCATTTTCTATTTTAATAGTTTTTTGTTTTTAGATTTAAATCTACTTCTTAATATTATTTATGTAAGAAATTCTTAAAAAAAGCCAATTAAACCTTTGTTTGGAGAAATTTCTCTTTCTTTTGTGATTTTGGAAGAGTGCAATTTTTTTATTATAACAAAATAAAACTTTTGAAGAGAGTATCTGTTTAAATTGTTACATTAGTAAATTACATTTTCAAATAATTAGGAATTTGTGAGCATATATAAACATATGTTTGATTAGTTTTAATATTTTTAGAAATACTTTTCAATTTATAAATAATAAAAATAAAATTTATAGCGTTAAAACAATTACTTCTCGTGCTCATAAATATACAACTTTCCTACTCTCTCTACACGAAAACTAGATATATGCATGGGAACAAAATGCATACTTCTCGAAAATAAAAGACATTAAAAAAATCTTATGTGTTAACTTTCCAAGGAACATATAATAAATGTTCTCAGTTTTACATCATATGAAGTTTTTGTTACATAACTAATAAATTTCCATTTTTGTTAAATATTTTCTGTTATATCAGCATGTATATATAGGTAAACTTTTTGCATAGAATAAGTTTTAGGGTTTTACCGTTATATTTTGACAACTTTTTTATATCAGGACACATGTTATCACTTTATTGATCTATTTGAATTTATATTTAAAAAAACATTTGAAATGGACCAATCACAAATAAAGCTGGTATTTTGACAACTTTTTTATAACAGGACATATGTCATCACTTTATTGGACTATTTGAATTTATATTTAAAAAAACATTTGAAATGAACCAATTACAAGTTGTCACTTGTCAAAAAGTTGTTAAAAAAGTGTTGTGTAATAATATTGTTTTTCATCTTTTATCTTTTCTCTTTATCTCTCTTTCCTTTGCCCCATTTGTTCCTTACACGTTTCATACTCCAATCTTTCTAAAGCTCGACAAAGACAATCATTTGTTATGGAGACAGTAAGTTGGTGCTACCATTCGAGGACTTCAATTTCAATCCTTTCTTGATGGATCTTCCTTCCCTTTGAAGTTTTTTCACACCAAACATAAGGCAAATTACAGTGTTAATCCTGTCTTCATGAATTTTGAGCTGCAAGATTAGCTAATCATTGCATGGGTGATAATGGCACTTCCCACCAATAACCCGTGACTCCTCTTCTTTTACAACCAAAAAAACCTATCAAGAATTTGAAGTTGTCGAAATAGGTAATTGTGCAGGTTTGCCTCATCATCATATGGATATTGTTGTTTGCCCTATACCACACACACAAACCATTGTTTATGTTCATCATTCACTACATGTCCCACAAAGAACGAAAAATCTCACGAGTGTTTCCAAGTTTTCAGGGAGGGCCAATGTGATGCGAAGGAGGATTAGGGTTTTAGGGAGAGTCAATGCGAAGGAGACCCACGATGAAAGCTAGGGTTTCAAGTGACAGTCAATGTGGAAGCTTTGTCTATTAGTATCACAATAGATAACATTTTTTTAAATAAATGTTGTCTATTGATCACTCTCTTTTTGTAATTTTGTAGAAGTGAGAACCTACTTTTGTTCTTCCTCCCACTTGTGAACGAAGTCCTTGGTTCAAGGAGAGGAGAAAGTGTGAAGGAATTGGTGGCACAACTTTTAGAAAATAATTACAATGTATATGAGGTCGAAAAACTCCAAACTCCGACTTCTAATAGCTCTTTGACGTCTGAAACTACGACATTCGACGTCATACATAAGTACATTTTTATCTTCACGCCAAATATTTTCATGTATTTTCCCAATATGACATTGAAAATTGAGAATTTCAACGTTTACTGAGCATATGATATCGAAAAAGTATAAAAGTTGATGTCAAAATTGAACATTTATTTACAAAAATACTACCGATCATTTTTGACGTTTATTGTTTCATATTCTAATGTTGAATGTGAGATGTAGAAGACTTATTCGCACTAGTGAGTGTTATCATTACCATTGAGGTACATGTGGTTAAAATGCTTTTGGCTAAGGTGAAGTATACCAATGAAGAAGGATTTACCCTTAAAGGAGAGATTATTTGCAATTCAAGTATGAGTATATATCTTACATAAATATGAGAAAATTTAGCACTGTATAAGGACACATAAATATATTGTCTCAATATCTTGTATTGAAGGTAGTATTAAGTCTCTTATATGGTTTGACTTAGATTTCATTTCATCATGTCTTCTAGTAAAATTTTTCTCGAAAGATCCATTAAAACAATGTATGAAAGAAGAGAATTCAAATATTTACATGTGTGAAGGAGAGAGGTGTAACCTTTATACATATAAGATGAGGTGGGGTGAAAGTTAAGATAAACATGATGAAAAATTAAAGATGATAGGTAAGAATGTATCTTTAGGAATAAATAAAAATAATAAGTTGCTTAATATAACTTAAAATTATAATTATTTACATTAATGATAAAGTTTTGAAAATCTCAAAAAAAGTATAGATTTAGAGATTACAATTCTTGGTATAAAACATATAATAGATATTAAGAAATGGGAAAGAAAAATAAGAAGCTTATTAATAGATAATAAGAAAGAGAAAATGGATGTAGACGTAGAAAGAACGGTGAAAAGAATCGAAGAAGGATATTTATAAGAAGAGAATGTTATTTATTTTATTTTTTTTTGTATTTAAAGTAACATTTTATGAATATTGGGTGTTAGAAGTAAAATCAAGGAAGACAAAAATAAATTGAAGTGTTTAAAATTGATGAAATAGTTTATTGATAAGTAGATCGATTTATCGAAATACAATTAACTAAAACAACTATGTTAAAGAATATTATAATCTAACAAGGAATGGGTAGAACTTTAAACTTAATAAAAATCATAAACAATAATAAAGAAAAATTATTATTAAAAAAAGGAAAACTACATTTAAAAAAATGTAAATTAAAGATAACGAGATGAATTATAAATAGTGTTCTTACAGGAATTAGGGTTTCTAGTCTAATTATTTATGAGTTTGGACTTTATGTTTTAAATTAGATTTTGTTTTCTTAAATATCAAATACATAAAAATAGATTATAAAAAGAGAGTTTGAAACAGAGAGAAAATCAAATTATATATGATTTATATATGGTTGATTGATCCCATTGACTCGCTTTAATTTTAGACAAAAATAAGAAAAAAAAAACTACATATAGATAAGAATACATAATCTTATCGGAATCTAATCTTTTAAACTAATTAAATCAATTGGAGTCGGCATTTATATTATTGCACATTAATTTATCTTTTGAACAAAGGAATAAGATAATTTATATAACATCTCATTCATATTGTATACTAACCGAGATCTGTGGAAGATGTTGTGGAACATGATTTTTTAATTTTAACTTCACATGATTAATATAAAACTCAGTATATAAATACTCTCTTCGTCCCTATTTATAAAACAAATTCATCACATAATTTAAAAGTTAGTTAAACAAGATAAATATAATTTATTCAATAGTTTATATTATAATTTCAAAACTATTTTTATTGTAATTAAATTTAAATTATTTGAGTATAAGTTTATATCTTTTATGTACTTGTATTCTCAGATTAAACAAAGAGAGAAAAAATATATACCCTTCAATTTAAATATTTGTTACTTAAAACGTGTCAATTTATTAAAAGTCTTATCAATAATTACTGTAGTACAGTATTTTGTCGTTTTACATATTGGATAACTCAATAGTTTTCTTTCTCCAGATGCTTGATGGCATTGCCATGTTTTGTTAATATATACTAAGAAAAATTTCAGAAGAAAAATTAAAAAAATAATAGAAGAAGAATAAAATAAGAAGTTTCAGAAGATGATTAAGAGAAAAGGGTAAAGGACAAAATGAGAAGAAAGTCTTAAGTTGTTATAATATATATATATATATATATATATATATATATATATATATATATATATATATATATATATATATATATATATATATATATATATATANATATATATATATATATATATATATATATATATATATATATATATATATATATATATATATATATATATATATATATATATATATATATAAGATGCTATATTTTTGTCCAATAAGTCTAATATAATTATACTCTCATCCAGTCACAAAGTATGCTTGGGAGTTTCAAAATAATTACCATTAAAGTTAATAAATTTACTGTGAGATAGTTTATGATAGGATGATGGTTTAATTATTTTTTCTTTACCAAGTATTAAGTTTCATTTCTTTCATTTAAGATTATATGTTACAAATGAATAAAAATAAAACATTTTGCATTGTATTTTTTGCAAATACTGAATTCATTTTTATTTTTTATTTTTCATCTATATACCTTGTCATCATCAAAATAATGAGGTGTAATGAGTTTTTTCTTATTTATTTAAATAATTATATTTTTACTATAACATAAATATATTAATAATATTATTAATATCGCGTATTTTATTGTTAATTTCTTTTCAGTTTATTTAATAATTTTATTTCTATATTTAGGTTTTTAATTGGTTTTTATTTTATTTATTTATTACTTAGTTAAGTTTTAATATTTTAGAAAAGACTTAATTAAATTCTTATTTTGATAAAAAAAAATTCAATATGATCTATTTCGTTAGAGTGATTTTACATGTCAAAATTCAAAGTCTGAATCATCTAGTGTCATGTGTCAAAAACAGAAAAGTTCTAAGATAAAAGATGATTTATAATTTGACACGTAACAAACTTAAACTTTGACATGTAACACTTTTAAATTGTATTAACACTAATTCAACACAAGGGCAAGATATTAAGTATTTTTAAAAAAATAGAAACTTAATTGATTCAAAAATATAAGAATCAAAATAAATCAAAGAGCTAAATATAGGGCCCAAATTACTAATTAAGCGTTTATTTTATTATTTGTAGGTGTGACATAGACTTTTAAGTTTTATCATTATTGCTCTCTTGTCCTGATATACATGTCTCAGCACTAGGGTTTCCATAATACTACATCAGTCAATGTATGAAACTATTTGTCCTCACTAGGCCAATAGAATGGAAGAAACAAGCGTATACATATTTTTGTTTGCAATCTCTCAAAGACAAATCCATATTATTAAGAAGTATAATTAGTTCATAAAACTCAAGTTAATTAAATGTATTTTAATGTAATAAACATTTTGTTTGATCCAAGTTCAATTAGTCCTTTGTTTTACTTCTGATTATTTGTTTAAATAATTATGTATAAAACATAATTGTATGTTATCAAATTATGTGAAACGTGATTGTAACTTAATAGACACATGCAAGTTGTGTGGTTGGATAAATACAAAAGTTGTTTAAATTGTGTTTTGTTTGAAAAACACAAAATATTATGTACATCATTTGATAAATTTTTGCTTAAACCAATAATGAGTATATGATGCAAACATGAAACATTTATATGCTTGTAAGGCTTTATATGCTTATTCCTTATTTCAATAAGAACATGTTAAAAGTTGTCTCATGCAGATAATTTTTTTTGGAATCGTTGAAGTCACATATATTCAATGTTAAATCAAAATCATTTAGTGCATCTTAAAACTTTAAAACTTACTTAGATTCAAGAATAAGAAATAACAAAGGATTACAATGTATAAAAAGGATGCCCAATGACCATTTTCTTCTCAAGACAAAAGATCTCTTCAAAAAAGAAAAGTTAACAAAAGTCTTACAACAAAAATAAGTATTCAATCTACTCTTAGCCGTTATAGTTGTAAAGAACATTATTTGTGTTCGAGAACAAGATAAAAGAGTGCATTAAACACTACAAAAAAAAAAAAAAACTGGATTTACCAACAACACTTATTCGTTAGAAATAATAAAAATCCATAGATAATTGTTGCTTTCTAACAGATTAGTGATGGCAAAAAATTCGTCGGTAAAAGGATTGTTAGTAATGTGTATCAACAGATAAAACCATCTATAATTACTAACAAATATATCCCTCACTAATTATTGATGAATATATCCCTCAATAATTATTGACAGACAATATTCATCGGTAATTACTAAAGGACAATATTCGTCAATAACTTCGATGACACAATACTACACATTATCGATGGGTATATTCGTCAGTATGTGGCGTAACAGATTCAAGTGCAATGGACTAGTATAATAGGTACAACACAATGAATCCTAGACATAAAACCAACAAGAATAGGCAATCAAATCCAACATCACATTAATATGCAAACAAACATGTTTATATAATGTAATTTAGACAAACAAAAGTTTTTATAATATATGTTTATAAGTAACATGGTCCTATTAATCTACATAGTCATAAGAAATGTTTTGCTTTTCTTCATCCTCTTGTTGTTGTGAAGGTGGTTGGAGTGGGACGGGCTAGACTGGAGGTGTTGGACTGGACTGAGGCTATAGAATGTACAAGTTTGGTTTTTAGTTATGGAATTAGTTTGCAAAACCAATATCATTAGGTTTTACTTTACTTTCATTATGATTATATAGTTATTGTTAGCCTTGGCCTAATTAATTTCTTATTATTAGTAACTTCTTATAATGTTCCAAATAAGAAAAAGTCCTTAACTCTTAACTAATTAACTCTTAACTAATGAATAAAAGCTTAAAAGAATTGTGCAGACTTTAAGGTTTAAATGAATGTAACAACTCTACTATGACCTATTAATGAGATATGCACTCAAGAAATACAATTCATGGCTCATTCCACTAATTATAATAATAACAAGTGAAGGAAATAAAAAGGTTAAGTGGATCAGTAGGAAAAAAAATCTCTGGCTCATTTAAATAAGTTGTTATAACATTAACATGTAACTCATCAAAATCAACAATGAAGTCAACAACATCCATAACTTTCAACTCAACAATCCAAGCATGGCTTTTACTATCAAACTCAGAATAAACTTCATCAAAATTAGCTTCAACATGAACATGACCAAAAGCCTCAAAATCAGTTTCAAACTCATTTAAATACGCATGAAAATCCATTTAAAAGTAATGCATATGGGAATGTATGCAATGTGAATAGAGTTTTTGAAGTTATTGCAAAATTTGAATTGGATTTTCTAAGATCCTTATTGGAAATTTTGGACTAGGGACTGATTCTCTCAAGGCAAAAGGTCTAGGATTGTTAGAGTATGTGTTTGTGTCAAAGGAAAAGGCACTTAAAACATTTAAAATAGACAATATTAAAGAAGACTATGAGAAAAGCTATTTAAAACAATCAAAAACTAAAAAAAAAAGCAACCTAAAACAACAACTCATATAGCTAAAAACTAATAATACTACCTAAAGATGCTCATAACACTTTCCTACAAATCAAAACATCAAATAGAATGTGCAACCAATCTCAAAACAAGAAAGAAAATTAAAAGTGCATCATAAAACTAGTTGGAAAAACAAAATCTAATAAAATCATGTCAGTGTTAGTTATTGAACCAAAACCAAAAAAAAAATAAAGCAATATCACCCACTTTCTCTCTCAATGCATTTATTTTGATTCAACATCTATATGCCATTGTTGTTATTTAGTTTCAGAAACAATGTAGGGATCATGTTCTGCCTTTATTAGAAAAAAAAATGGTATTGAAAGAGGTATCTAATAGACTTCATTAGGAGCATTAGGGAGGAAGAATGGACTAAGATGTGGAACAGGTTGAAAGAGTTTGACAATTTCTATGAGTTTCAGTTCCCTTCCGAGAAAGGTGATGTTGTGGAAATGAAGTTGTATGCGTCAAAGAGGTTGAGAGTTTCCATGAGGAAGACACTAGTACAAAAATAGCCTATAATGTCGAATATTTTTTGTCTTTCACGTCGAATTCGAAAACGACGTCATATCATAAGACATTAAATTGACGTCGAATTTAAAAAAATAACGTTAATTTAATGTCAAATTTTGTCAATATACGACGTTAATTTAACGTTGAATTTTGTCAATATATGACGTTAATCACTTTTTTTTTTTAATTAATTGTGATCATTTTTTACAGCTCTACGAGACTTGAAAAGTAGAAAAAAAACATTTTTTAGTTTTTGGTATTTTATAAAGCATGAACTATGAATAAAATATAGAATCAATCAAAGAACAATAACAAACAACAAAGAATTTCAATCAAACAACAAACAAGTTCTATCAAACAATAACAACAAACAAGTTCAACCAAACAACAACAACAACAAACAAGTTCAACAAAAAAATTTTCGAGATTTGAGATGCAAGGGTTGTTTAATCTTCGCTGAGGGGAAGAGATTTGAGATGATTGTTTTGTGAAAAACCAATATTAGCCCTCATCTATCATTCAAAACGAGGCAAAAAAAGCACATGCAACATGGTGGAAATGGCCCCAAGTTTGGTTGGTGTGTGAGGGCACATGGTGCAACCATTGATGTGGATTGAAGTAGTGGAGGTCGTAAAGGTTGAAGATGTTGAACTCTGAACTAGTGGAGCTCGAGGATGAAGACGAAGAAGACCCAACCTGTATTCAAATCCAAGGACGGTGGAATTGATTCCACATTATGTAGAAAACCATGAAGAAGCTGTATTCGGTTATGAGCATGGCGTATTCGATTCTGAGCGGACATATTCGATTCCAACGAGACGTGTTTGATTCTAACACAGGCATAACCGATTCTAAGCTTCCTTATTCGATTCCAATGATAGTTTCAGTTCTGGTGTTTACTTAAATACATTTTTTTTTCATTTTACAATTATATATATTATTAACAATTATCATTTTATATTACTTTTACTACTAAGGATATTTTGGTAATCTTCAATTTCTATCAATTAAACTATTTTTTTATCTGTCATATTAGTCACATCCTACACTAATTTTCACAAACTTTACTTCAAAATTCACTCTCACTCTAACTCATCTCCAAATTCCTTCAAAAAAACAACAATCAACTTACTCTCAAATCTCCTCAAATTCATTTACTCTCTTTCTTCCAAATTCATCCTTTAATACGAACACAACTTAAGAAAAGGTGAACCATATGTTAGTTTGCATGTTGTTAGTCGTGCATCATGGATAAGAGAAAGTAACACCAGAAGTTGTTTAACATGTTAATCCAACTGATATTTGTCTTTTTTATTTATTTATTTATATTAGAACCAACTCCTATTATCATTCATATTTAATCAATAACCTAAAGTTAAAAAATTTAAAACTAAATAGAAATATAAATATATTAAAAATATTAATTTATATATATTTTTTATCATATTATTAATTTTATTATATATATATATTATTTAATTTTAATAATATAAAATATATAAATGTATTTTTAAACTTTAATATGCACATTAATTACTGCTAAAAATAAATTAATTCAAATGTAACAAAATTAAGAAACTTTTATCTTAACTAATGACGATCTTATCTCCAAATATACTGTATTTAATTAAGATCCTAGTTTCAATTACTTCTTTTTACTATATATATAATTTAATGACAGTTCTAAAAAAATTTCTAATTATAGCATAAAATTTACTTAATATTACACAACCAAAACCAATTAATTGTTGTACGAATTTCACCCAAGATAGAATTTGAAGCTCAACTCCTATAATTAAATAAAAAAGGTTATCATAAAAGTTTAATTAGATAAAATTTGAAGCTCAAATCCTATAATTAAATAAAAAAGGTTATTATAAAAGTTTAATTAAAAATAAATCGTATATATTCATACCTTAATGAACAACTAAGAACATTTAATGAGTGTTTTAAGACATTTAATGAGTTAATTCATTCGAATTATGATTTGCAATAAAGGAATTTATTGAGGGATTACGTAACTCATTGTGATTCTTTAAGAGGTGTAGTTAGAGTGATGAGACTTACGACACTTGTTCAGTATTAATTAAGGTACACTGATTGGTTTTGAAGCAAGAAGAAAAAATAAATAAAAGAAGCTAATTGAAAGGCATTGATTTTGCCCCACCAATCAAGCAATTAAATGAATTTGTTGCTAAGTACCCACTAACTTCCCATGTGCCCTAGAAAAGACAATTTGCCCATATTGTCCAATGTCTCCCCATGTGTTCCCTAATCTCTTGCTTTTTTGCAACACTAGGGCGGCTGCTATTTTATTCATGCTCTTCTTTCTGCCTTTTTCAACACTTTCCTTCTATTATATAAGGGCCTAACCTCATCACCTTCTCTTTCCAAACCAAAAAAGAGATCAAAGATGATGAAGTTGAGGTCAAAGAGGTTTTCAAGAAGCAGCTCCAAGCTTGGCAACAATGGGAGCAAAGGAGAAAAGGATGCCAAAAACAATGGTGAAATCAAGTGGGAACTTAGGCCTGGTGGCATGCTTGTTCAGAAGAGGGAGAGTAATAATAACCAAAGTTCTGGAGAGGGACTCATTGCTGTTAGAGTCTCCACTGTCTCACAATGGCATCACATTTCCATTGATTCCACTTCAACTTTTGGTAATCATCTTATAATCAAATCTAATTTTACTTATATTGAGTTTGGTTTCACATTATGTAGCAAAAAAGATTCAAAACATCTGTTATTTCAAAGTTTTCGGTTTAAAAAATGTATTAAGTTTCTTTTATATAAAATGTTTTTAGTTTATTGGTCTACAATCTCCTTAAAGTTTTTTTTTTTTTGTTTTTTCCTTATCAATTTGTTGTTCATGCATACCCTTTTCAAAGTCTACTCCAAATTTTCATTTTGAGTTAAAGGGTGTTTTCATTAATAAAAAAGATTCAAAATTTTGGTTTATAATGTTGACTTTGAAATCATTAGTTTTTTTTCAGACAAACGTAATTAATGTATAGTGATATATAACATTCTAAAAGTTGGAGACCAAAACTAAAATTCATTAGGGTGGATAGAGGGATGAATCATTAAATTAGATAAGATACTGAGAATAAGTTCTCTAAATCAGAGATCAGAAATGATTAAGCTTTTCATTTCTTGAAAATTGGAGAGACCACAGAGATTTTGATACTGATTTGTGAATTGAACGATAATAACTTGCAGGGGAACTAAAACTGATTTTGTCACTGGTGACAAATTTGGATCCTGGAGAGCAGAGGCTTCTGTTCAAGGGCAAAGAGAGGGAGGACAGTGAATTCCTTCACATGGTTGGGGTGAGAGACAAGGACAAAGTCCTAATGCTTGAGGATCCTGCAACAAAGGAGATGAAGCTTCTTGGCATGGCAAGAGGCCAACCCATTAACAATACTTGCTGTACCATCGCTGTATGAACACCCTTTAATTTCATCAAACTTGTTGTTAATTAGCACTAACCAGAAAAGAAAAGAAAAGAAAAAACAAAAAGTGAAGTAAAGTTTAATGTAATGATATGGTCTTTCTTCACTTTTGTTTGTCTTAGAATAGAAACTTAATTATGTACTTATCTGTTGGGTAGAACCTCCCTTCATTTCAAAATGTACAACATGATGCAATGCCATGTCATTTTGCAGAGGTTTCTCTTGTAATTCAAGTATCCATTCTCTCATATGTTTTTTGTATTGTACTTCTCTAGTGTTTTTTTAAAATATATTTATTTTGATACATTAAAAAAGTTTTTAATATGCTTTAAAATACAAAAATTAATATAAGTAAATGTGTTTTTAAGGTTAATTAGATAAACAACACAAGCATCAAAATTGTTTCATCAAACATCGTCAATCTTTTGTTTTTTTGTTTTTTTTTTCTTGTAATGATTTTAGTTGTACATTGAGGGTTTAGCGGATAAAAAAACATAATACAAAATTTAGTATTGTCACAATATGTTATCCATATCCGGTCTGGTTCACTACGGGTTGATCACTTAACGAGGCAATTCAACCTGGCTCATTTATTAACGAACTAGACAAATTTGAATCCGGTCTTACCCATCACGGGTTGGTGGGTAAACGGGGTGGCTCACTAGCTCACAAAATTACAATTTTTTTAAAATAAAAAAATACAAACTTTCTATAATTTAAATCTAAACAAATTTCACTCACAACATGGGTGTTTAATTAGTTTTGAAAATATAGAACTTAAATAATTTTTTAAGCAAAAAATATTTATAAAATTAAAATTAAACTTTAATAAAATAAAATTAGATAGATGGGTTGGTGGACTAATCCGACCCATCACGAGTTCAATTCGGATGAACTGGGTTTAAATGAGATAGGTTGAATCTAACTCGCATAAAAAATACCATTTTTAAAACCAACCCAGTCTAAACCGCTGATGGATCTAATGGACCTGTATATTGTGACCCATTTTGACAGTTTTAATAAAATCAAAACATAGTGTTGTACAACCTTTTTGTTCTTTGTTTTGTGTCCTTTGTTCAATTATATAATACCCATGCGTGCACGCCGACAAGAAAGAAAAAAAGATTAACAATGCTAGAAGTAGGGCGGAAGCTTTGCAAGGTATTGGGACTCATAGGTTGTAAAGTTCGAGATGTTTGGGTCAAATATGGTATTCAAACCGAGGGTCTACATTTTTAAATAATAGAGGAAAAAAGTGCTAATCTCAATTCAAAAATAATGGTTTTATGTCATTAAAAGTTTATATAACTGGTGAGTTATTATTTTCTGAAATAAGTGATGCAAATTTGGAACCAATAAGTGAGTTATCATTATCCTTAGGTACCATGTTTATAAAAGGAATCTGAATTTTAAGTGTCTTTAAACCTTAAACAAAATTTTTTAAGTGAACATTAATGTTATCATTACATTTTAAATATTATTAGCTGGAATTCATTAAAATCTAAAATTAATAAAGGAATTTGTAGTTTTTAATAAATTTTAGAAAACCTTAATAAGTGTTATTAGCGTTCCTCTTAATTCTTTATCCAACCCAAATGTACCAATCCTATAATTGTAAAAAGAGAAGTTTTACTTAAAAGTTTGGTTAAATCATGACTTCGAATTCCTTTTGTTATTGATTGTAATTTTAATCTCCTGTTTTCTCCAAAATTCAAAAATTATCAAAATCGAAAAATGATAGTTTTTTAAGGTATGTAAGACAGATATCGTAATAATAATAACCAAAGTCTACATAAAAAAATAGAAGAGACAGAAATCTTATTTTGAATAAATATTTATCATTCTTCAATGTTTTTGACCTAATTATTTTTCCACAAGAGTTATTCTTTTAAGTGTACATACAATAAACAAGACTTAATAATAAATAGTAATGATGTGAAAAGGTGAAGTGGTGGTACTGTAGAAGGTCTAAGTGGGAGGCAAAAGAGGTCCATGACAGGCATGGAGTTCTCTTATCTAGGAAGCAATTTCAATGAATTCAGCACAATCATTTTTTGGTACTCATCATGCACTTTATTTTCGTACTTTTCTACTTTCAAAGTATTTCTCAATAGGCATAGAAATGAGAATGGGTGGGATAATGTGTTGTAGAATTTTAAAATTTGTGGATATTTATAAATATCTAAAAATATTTAAAAAAGATAATATATATATATATATATATATATATATATATATATTAAAATAAAGTTTAAAATAAAATTATAAAAAAATATAAAATATATAAATTAAATTAATATAAATTAAATTTTAATTTTAATTTTTATGGGTAATAGATACTAGCAAGTATGAGTAGTATAAAACTTGTATCTAACTTATTTATAAACGGGGATAAAATTACCCTTTATTCACATGTATCTGTTTAAAGTATCCACTTACTACCCATAGTAGATTTTATTCACAGATACCCACAAGCACGAGTATTTTCTTAGTTACTCAACTTTGATCCAGAATTGAATTTTGTTCATATATAAAACTTTAATACATTTTAGTCACTTAACTTTAAAAATGAGTGGACATAGTCCTTTTAACCCAATTATGTTAAATATTTTTGACGTGTCAAAGTGTTTTCCAACTGACATAAAGGTAGGAACGTGTCAAATGGTGTAAATAACTCAAATACTAAAATGAAACATGTTTGATACATTAAAAAAAATTAATGTAATTGGATTAAAAGGACTATATCCATTCCTTTGTAAAGTTTGAGAACTTCATTTTTAAAATTTGGAAACCAAAATGTATCAAAGTTTTAAACAAGGACAAATTTCATTTTCACATCAAAGGTGAAGGACTAAAAACATTGACAAGGTTTATCACATTGCATTTTTATTAGTTCTTAAGACATTGACTAGTCTTGATTCTTTTGATTTTGTAAGGGAATTGATGAGGATCATAGGTTTACCACCATATCCTTCAAGACAAAAATATTTAAGATGTGATGACAATTGCTTTAACTATAATTGTTGTTCCTGTGCTTTGTTTTCTAGATTGGGCACCAGCTTCAAAGCTGTAGTAGAGGAAATTTTTGTGTCCTGATCCATATCTTCTGAGCATCTTTTAATGGTCTCACCCTCTTTGTCAATCCATCCTTCAAGTTGATCTGTCACAACTTTCTCTAAGGGGTTAGTCATTGCAACTTTTCCTATTATCTTCCAACATATCTCATATAGTATCAATTTTGAACCAATCCTTTTGTCATTAGGATGCTTCATGACTTCAAACACATTAAAGTTGACTTCTTCATCCTAGACACATTTTTAACTTGTGATTGTCAACATTTATGTTAACCTTGACTATCTTCATGAAAGGTCTTTCTAGGATGAGAGGTACTTTAACGTCTTTCTCAATGTCCATAACTACAAAGTCCACTGAGAAGAGGAATTTATCTACCTTCACTAGCAAGTCTTCCACAACTCTATATGGATACTTAATAGATCTACCATCCAGTTGAATTGTCATTTTGGTTTTCTAAATATCCACATCTTCAATTCTTCTCAAAATAGATAGAGGCATTAAATTGAATGGCTGAGATGAACGGTTGAGGTTGAATAGCCGAACCAAATTGTCAAGATTGAAAATTCAATTGAGAAATTGTGTCCGAGAGATTGAGACAAAATGGTTAAGCACAAATGGTTGAGGTCCAATGGTTCGAGCATAAATGGTTGAGGTAGAATGGTTTAGGCTGAGTGGTCGAGGCCAAAGGGCGGATCAGAATGATTGAGGCTAGATGGTGAGATGAAAGATTCATTCTAACATAAGGGTTCAAGATTATTTATAAAGAATGTGAGAAGACTTGTAGTGAAAGTGATGCCATAGAAGTCCATCACTTAAAATAAGGGTGATCATGGATTGGATTTTTCAATATATAATCTAGATCCAATAAAATGGATTTGATATACAATTCATGTTTAATTGATCCAGTTAAAATATATACGGATTAAAATCTAGATTCATTTTAACTAGATCAATTAAAATTGGAATTAATAAAATCCAATTTAGATTGGATTAAAACTAGATTTAGTCGAATTTCGTTTGAGGTTGACTTAATCGAATTTCGGCTAAGGCTAGCTCGACAAATTTTTGCTTGAGCTAACTTGGTCGAATTTTGGCCTAGGCCGATTTGGAAAATTTTCAGTTTGAGTTTACTTAGCCAATTTTTGATTAGGGTTGTCTCGGTCGAATTTGATCAGGATTGACTAAACCGAGTTTCAGTTAGGGTTGACTCAACTAAATTGTGACTAGGGTCGACTCTATTGAACCGAATCTGACTTGGTAGAATTTCAGTTGGGACTGTCTTGACCAAATTTCAAGCGGGTCCGACTCAGCTAAATTTCTTCGAGGACCACCCATGCTAAATTTCGATCAAAGATGAGTGAAGTCAACCCTTAGTTAGGGACGACTTAGGTCATCGCTCGGGCAAGGATGACTAGGTTGAATTTCTACCAAGGTCGGCTCACCCAACCTTTAGTCAAAGTTGATTTAGGCTTGCCTTTGTTTAGGAACGACTCGGGCCAACTTTCATCAAAGATGACTAAGGTTGACTATGATCATAAACGACTCGACCTAAGCCTCGGTCATGGATGACTTGTATCAATCCTTAAACAAAAACGACTAAGGTCAACCTTCTAGGGATAGTTCATACTTAAAATAATATAGATTTGGATTATTATCAAAATTTTAATTTTTTTTCCACTTAACTTAAACTTTATTGTTGTTGAATTATATACATTAATTATTTTTTGGTTGATTTGGTGAAAAGAGAAGAACGGGTTAAAGGATTAAAATGTACGGACCAAAATCAATGTTATAGACTAGGTATTACAATTAAAAATACTAATGGTGTGCAATTTTCAAATATTAGTAAAACTTTGACATAAGTTTAACATTCTTTATTGTAAAAAAAACTAGTATACAATTAATTATTTATGTTCATATCTTTTATCCTTAATTAATATAATTTATTTGTTGAACTAATCTTGAATAATGTTTTTACTTTTTAAACAAGTTAAAGATTTCAATCAATGATTTTTTAGTTAAATGATTTGATTAATTATTAGTTTTCAAGTATGATGAAAAAAATTAGGAGTTTTTTTTTTTCAATCTTCTAAAACTCATAATTGAATTCTATTTAATGTATTTTCTCGTTCTTTCAACATATTTTCATAAACTTTATTGTCAAAAATAACATAACGAAGAGATGTCGAATAATATATCTTTTTTAAATTTCACACAATTTTTTAATGTAAAAAGTTAAAAATGAAATTAAAGGTATTATTTTTTCTATAATAAACTTTCTAAAAGAATATCTAAAGAGATGAAAATAATTCCTAGAAGATAGAATTAAGTATAAAAAATATTTAAAATGAAGCCTAAAAAAAGTTGCTAAAAGTTGAAGTTGAATGGTCAATAAGAATGGTTGAGGTCGAATGATCGAGTCAAATGTTAAGACTGAAAAATTGACAGAGAAATAGAGGCCAAGAGATTTAGATCGAATGGTCGAGTCGAGAGGCTGAGGCTAAATGATTGAGGAAAAATGGTTGAGACTGAATGATTAAGGTTGAATGGTTAAGGGGAATGGTTAAGACCGAATGACAAAGTTGAATGGTTGAGGTCGAATGGTTAAGGCAGAATGGTCAAGTTGAACGGTTAAAGTCGAACGGTTGAGATCGAACGGGCCGAACCTAAATGTCAATTAAAAATTTGAAAAAGAAATTAAGGTCGAGAGGTTGAGGTTGAATGTTTAAGGCCGAAATGTCGAGCTGAAATGTTAAGATTAAAAAGTTGACTGAGAAATCGAGGTTGAGAGGTTGAAGCTGAATGGTGGAGGCGAATGGTGGAGGCTGAATGTTAAGACTAAAAAGTGGATGGAGAAATCGAGGTCGAGAGGTTGAGGTCAAATGATTGAGGCCAAATGGTTGAGACCGAATGGTTGAGATGAAAGATGCATTTTTACAAAGAGGTTGAAGAGTATTTCTGAAAAATGTGAGGAGACCTATAGTGAAAATGATGCCATATTAAACTAGGAGTGGTCATGGATTGAATTTTTTTCAATATCTAATCTAGATCCAATAAAATGGATTGGATCTATAATACAAATTTAGTTAATCTAGTTAAAATATATATGAATTAAAATCTATATCCATTTTAACTAGATCAACTAAATTTGGATTTTTTTTCAATCCAATTTAAATTGGATTACAACTAGACTTAATTGAAATTCGACTAGGGTTAACTCAATCGAATTTTGGTCGAGGTTGGCTAGGTAAATTTCTGCCTGAGACAACTTGGTAAATTTAGTTGGAGTTAACTCAACCAATTTTTGGCCGGGGCCAACTCGGTCAAATTCGGCTAGGGCTGACTCCGTTGAATTTCAGTCAAGGTTGACTCAATTGAATTTCGACTTAGGCTACCAAATTTCAAGTAGGCTTAACTCAGCCAAACTTTATTTGAGGACGACCCATGTTGAATTTTGGTTAAGGATGAGTCAGGTTAACCCACGACCAAGGACAACTCAGGTCGTAGCTTATGCAAGGATGACTAGTTTGAATTTCTACCAAGATTGGTTCAACCAACCTTTTTGGTTGGGTCAGCTTGGGCTTATTCTCGTTTGGAGACAATTTGAGTCGATTGTTGTCAGGAATGACTCAGCATGAGCCTGGATCAATAACTTAGGTCGATCGTCAAGTCAACTTTCAGTTGGAGACAACTCAAACTAAAACAATATAAATTTAAATTATTATAAATTGAATCTCAAAATTTAACTTAAACTTCATTGTCTATTTGTTGAATTATTTATATTAATTCATATTATGGTTGATATTGTGAAGCGGGAAGAACGGATGTATGGACCAAAACCAATGTTGTAAACTAGGTATTGAAAAAAATACAAATGGTGTGCAATTTTCAAGTATTAGTGAAACTTGACAAGAGTTAAGCATTATTTATCGTCAATAAGAACTAGTATACAACTATTTATGTTCATATCTTTTATCCCTTAATTTAATATGATTTAGTTGTTGAACTAATCTTAAAGAATGTTTTTCTTTTTAAACAAGTTAAAGATTTCTCAAAATCAATGATTTTTCACTTTAATGATTTGATTAATTATGAGATTCCAAGTATGATGAAAAAAATATTTTTATTAGTTGCTTTTTTCAATCTTCCAAAACTCATAATTGAATTATATTTAATGTATTTTCTCGTTCTTTTATTTTCATAACATTTATAGTCTAAAATCACATGACGAAGAGAAGTCTAATGATATATTTTTTTTAAAAAAATTTCACATAATTTTCTTAATGTAAAAATTTAAAAATGAAATTAAAGGCATTATTTTTTTTTCTAAAATAAACATTCTAAGAATATCTAAAGACACGAAAATAATTCTTAAGAAGATAAAATTAAGTCTATTCTTTTTTTAAAATGAAGTTAAAAGAGTATTTACCAAGAAGTATAGTTTAGTTAGTTAAATTGTATAAATTACTCTTGAGCTAAATTTTTGGCACTGGTGTCTGACTTCACTCTTTCCACTACTTCTACTAGTAAACGCTGATTAACGTCGGTTATTTTGGGCTTTTAACGTCTATTAATAAATCGATGTCTAAACCGGTGACGTCAATGGGACGTCCGACATCCTAACCACAGACGTCTATAATGACGTCAATTAGTGCCAGAAACCGACGTCACTAAACGTCGGTTCTGGTTTAAATGGACGTCTAAAGGCACTATATAGATGTCAGACAAAGCATTAACCGACGTCTAAAAGCTCATAAAGACTTTGAACATGACACTGACCGACGTCTCAGAGCATATATAGACGTCAGTTTTTGCATTAACCGACGTCTAATACAGTGGTTGTGTTTTAGTGCAGTTTTGTTCCCCTCTTTGGATAACCTAGTAGCACAATCGCCTTTTGCTAGTTTTCTCCAAAAAAAAGCTTGCGACTTTTGAATTTCTTATGGCATTTCAACCCAAAATCGAACCTGGGTGGTTGCTTAGTTCCATTTTCATTCGCAAGAGGGAAAAATCACGGTGAAACGATAACTAGGCAACGACCCAGGGTCGTTTTTGGGTTGAAACGACCAAAAGAAATTCACAAGACACCGCTTTTTCTGGGAGGCAGCTAGCAAAGGGAGAATGTGTTACTACGTTACCCCATGAAAGGAACAAAACTGCACTAAAACACAACACAGAAAACAAATTTAATCAGTTGAACCAGAAGATATAATCGATGAAAGACTGACAAAGGTTAAACGGTAACAATAAAAACCACGCACCTGGGATGCAATGTTGTAAGAGAGAAAAAGGAGAGGAGGAAGACAATGATGTTATCAGAAACAACAATGCAATGTCGCAGGAGATAAAAAGAAGAGGTGTCACAAGCGAGTAAAAGAAGAGGTGAAGCAAGAGAAAAAAGAGAAGATGAAGATGCGATATCAGAAACTGAATGCCGCGAAGAGTCTGTGGTTTATTTAAAATGAAATGGGGCGTCTGTTGCTCTAGAAACCGACGTCTATAGTCACATAGACATCACGTATCTAACTAATATGACGTTCAAGTTAACATTAATACTGACTTTTTGAATACCCATTAGACGTCGGCTCCTGTCGCAACCGACGTCTAGGAAGCTGAACCGATTGACGTTTGATTTCCTGTCAGGACTTAGATGTCGGTGACCTTCCAGTCGACGTCTATGTCCCTCGAGTTTGGTGAACATAATTAATTACAGGCACATAGACGTCGCTTCCCCTCAACACCGACGTCTAAAATGAAGAATTTTTTGTCTTCCCGCCTTCCAGACAGGCCTTAGACGTCGCCGTTTGATTAAGTGGCATCTAAGCGTTTGGGAATTAGGTGAAGAGCATTAGTTGCAACCCAGTAGACGTCGGACCCCATGAACACCGATGTCAATGGACTGTCTTATCACCTACCTCAAGCAATTAGACGTCGGTTTGCGGTAGTTTGGATGTCTACAATGTCATAGACGTCGCCTTACCCTGAAACCGACGTCTAGTTTACCAAATTATTTACGATAATGCCACCGTGCAGTCATAGACGTTGGGTTATCAGGAAACCGACGTCTACTGGATGAAGTTAAACAGTGTTTTTGCACTAGTGTTCACATCAATAGAGCTGCACGCACACGCTCTTTTGAAATTTGGAAGCAACTAAAGATTTATTTTTTAACAGAAGAAAATCTTTATTTCTAATAGATGAAATAATTTGATTGTCAAACTCAAAATCTTTTTAGAAACAAATGTCAATATTTCATATTTGTATATTCTTTTAACATCTTTTTGTCTTGTTTTTGTTTTTTTAAAAGGTTTTAGAAGAAAGAAGTATATCTCTTTTTTTGTTTTTCTTTAATAACATGATTATGTTTGCTTGTTTTGAAGAAAGTGTAAACATAAAAATGAAGAAAGGGCTATTGTTATTTTGATTCTGTTTTAATATTGTTATTTTGATTCTGTTTTAAGAAGATTGGGAGGAGAAGAAAAAAATTAAAGAACTAAAAGATAAAGATTTTAGCACTAAGAAAAGTTTAAGAGTCTTATGGACGATTATAGGATTCGACAGAAAGATGGTGAGGAACTCCACACAAAGTGAAGTTTATTAATGATTGATAAGTATAATTAATTAATTGTGTATTTCTTAGTAATTATTTTAGTTAATTAACTTATATTAGGGTAGATTTATTTATTTTTATTAATTTCTCATTTATTTTAAAATTAGTATTAATAGAGTTGTTTTAGCATGTTTTTAGGAGTGTCTAGGTTGTCTTTAGTTTTCAGTAGCTTAGTTTTGAGTTTTTAAGGTTTGGACTCTAGATTTGGTTAATAAAAATTAGATGATCTAGTAGTGATGGACAGTTAGTTTTCATTAGTTTAGGAGTGTAGCATTTGTTTTGTACATGGTATTGCTCTTAGTATTAGTTTCCTTTAATTAGAACCACAGTTTAGAAAATATAAATAGTTTAGATTAGTTATACTAATAGAATTAGATTTTGTTTCAAAAACTTGGTTAGAAGTAGATTAGTTTGCTAACTTTGAAGAGCTAATTAACTTGTATAACTTGATTTAGTACAGAAAATTTAAACCAAGAATAACTAAAGGGATTTATTTGAGCACTGATCAAGAGCAAAGAAATCCAAACACCAGCAGTTGAAGCTGGGCATGATAGCTCCTTGGCCAAAAATATGAGATGTTGACTTTGAGTTGGCATCTTGCTAATAAACTCTTAGACTTAAACCAACTTTAGGAAACTTCATGGAACATAAAAATTAGAATTGTCTTCGGTCCGACTGATGAGTCGTTATTTCTTGAACTATATTTAGTTTATTACACTTAAATAAACCAGGGAATTGTGTTTAATTGTCTATTATTTCCCCGTTTTCCGAATTCTGCTTAATTTGGTCGAAAATTTGTAATTGTGCTAATTTGGATTTTCTGAGCTGATTAATTGCATTTTTGGGTGTAGGAAAATTTTGGAAACATCATCTAGAGCATTGGGATATGGCGTGACATAGTCAAAGGCTAAACATTTAGTCATTTAGATTCTTATTAAAGTTGTAATTTCGTTTTCTAGAAGCCCTTAATTAGAATTAAGTGTTTTGGACCCTTTTAGGGGCATTATTGTCAAAAAACCAATTGTGGGGACCATGTGACATCTCTTTAGGGTTTCTTAGAGGTGGACCCCACCAATTTTGGAGGCTTGGACGACATTTAGCTAGGAATTGCCAAGACACATTCTCCAAGGTCTCATATCCTCACACTTTGCATGGTTTCATGAACTTCTCCTTGGGAGCTTGTAGGGTTTCATTTTCTTTGAGCTATGG